>NC_133338.1:32764002-32895179 GCF_030506205.2 Paramisgurnus dabryanus | reverse complement strand
ACAGTTTTTTCCCTTCACTTGACAAGAAATCTAAAACCAAAGATTCACCTGATTTCAGCAAAAAACCCATACCCTCTTCAAGATTGGGTTGAATAATCAAACCCGGAAAAGGATCCTCAACATCAGGAGTACAAACCCCTGAATAAAAGTCTTTTAACAAATGTTCTTCTTCAACTGTGAAACATGACTTAAGTTGACAAAAAAACCGAGTTATTAAACGTACAGACTTGATTCCTATATGTTTAGATGCAACATCCACATTCTCAAATTGAGGCCCAGTTAATGTCAACAAATGTCCCAAAATGAAAACCTTGGATTTCTGAAGCATTGTACTGAATCCTGGCAGATGGCAGTGAGTAGCAATGTCCAAGCGAGCCCCAAGAATCAAAGGTTCCTGCAAAAGCCAGTGAAGAGAATGACAGTTCTCAGTCTTGTGAACACGAAAAAGACTCCAGACCTTAAAGAGGTTTCGATAGAAAGGAGGCAGTTCTGATAAATCCAATTTGGTTGGATCCATTAAAAAGAGGGATTTGTCCAGTCCGAAACCCCCAATAGTGTGCAAAATGGCGCAGCTCACAGCGCGCCAGCTGAAATCTGTAGAACCGTCCAATAGTCTTTTTAAAAACTGTAACCGAAAAGCCGCCATTCTACTTTGTAAATTAATCAAGCCTTGGCCACCTTCATCTTTGGGGAGGTATAAAACACTCTGTGGGACCCAGTGCAGTTTATCCCAAAAGAAATTAACAAGAGCAGCTTGAACTTCAGCTAAAAACTGTGGTGAAGGGTCTACACATGCCAATCTATGCCAAAGTGAAGATGCCACTAGATTGTTGACAATGAGCGTTCGCCCCCTATAAGACATATTTGGTAGTAACCATTTCCACTTATCCAAGCGTACTTTAACTTTTTCCATCAGCCCCTCCCAATTTTTTTTCACCACACTGTTGTCCCCTAGATAAACTCCTAGATATTTTATACCCCCATTCCCCCAACACAGCCCATCAGGAAGGCAAGGTTTACCATCAGCCCATTGTCCCAACAATAAAGCATCACTTTTTTCCAAATTAACCTTTGCAGAAGACACCAGTCTAAATTCTTCAATTAAATTAAATAAAATCTGCACATCACTTTGTCTATTGATCATCACCACAATATCATCGGCATAGGCTGACAAACAAATCTTATTATTACAAACTGGTAAAAACAAACCACTTAATTGACCTCTTATCTGTTGAAGCAATGGCTCAATAGCCAAAGAATACAACATTCCAGACAAGGAACAACCTTGTCTGATACCCCTGAGAACCTGAAATGGAGCACATAAGCCACCATTTATTTTAAGCATACTCTCAACGTCACAATAGAGTACCCTGATCATGTCTATAAATTTTTTGCTAAAACCAAACGCTGTTAAGGCACTCCACAAATATGAGTGCTCTACTCGGTCAAATGCCTTCTCCTGATCTAAGGATATCAAGCCACAGTCCAAATTTAACAATTTAGAGACGTGAAAAAATATCCCGAATTAGCGAGATGTTATCAAATATAGATCTACCAGGGACACAGTACGTCTGGTCCGGATGGATAACCTGACCCAACACTCCAGCCAATCTGTTACCCAAAGCTTTAGAAAGTGTTTTATAATCACTGCAGAGAAGCGAAACAGGGCGCCAGCTCTTAATATCAGTAAGGTCCCCCTTTTTTGGAAGAAGAGTGATCACCGCTCTTCGGCAACTCAACGGCAACTCGCCCTTCGACAAGCTGTCCTTCAGTACCTCCAGCAGATCAACACCCAACTCCAACCAAAAAGCCTTATAGAAGTCGACAGGGAGGCCATCCACTCCTGGTGCCCTCCCAGACTCCATGCTTTGCAGGGCCTTATAAAGCTCTTCCAGAGTCAGCACTCCTTCAAGGTCATGATTCCCCTCCTCTGACACCTTTGGTAGGCTGTCAAGGAAAACATTGTCCATACAACACTCTGACTTGAGCTCACTCCTGTACAGATTCTGATAAAAATTAACTGCCCTTCCCCGAATACCAGCAGGGTCAGACAGTAACACTCCATCTTCGGAGCGCAGTCCATGAATAAACCGTTTCTGCCCATTCTTTTTTTCCAAATTAAAAAAGTATTGGGATGGTACATCCATCTGATCAATGCTTTGAAAACGTGAACGGACCAGCGCCCCCTGTACTTTATGCCCCAGTAGATCAGCTAACTGAGCTTTCTTCTTTGAACAGACTTCTAAATAATGAATCTCACCAGTAGATTGAGCCAAATTTTGATATTCAATTATCTCTCTTTCCAAAAACTCCAAAGAACGAGTCAACTCCTTAGTAACGTTGTGAGTATACTGTTGAGTAAATTGTCTTATCTTTATCTTTCCAACATCCCACCACTGTTGCAATGAGCGAAAAGAAGACTTCTTTGTTCTGTGAGCTTCCCAGAAATACTTAAATGATTCTTTATAAAATTTATCATTTAACAGATTAGTGTTAAAATGCCAATATGCGCTTTTTGGTTTAATTGAGCTTAAAATAAGCTTACAGTGCACCATACTGTGATCTGAGAAACTAACTGGTGTTATGTAACATTTGTTAAAAATACTAAGATGGTGATTAAAACTATAAAATCTGTCCAGCCTAGCCAATGACATAGCATTATCACGCATATGAACCCAAGTATACTGTCTCTCATTACCATTTAAAGATCTCCAAACGTCACATAAGTCATACTTTTTAATCATATGAGTAAGACGTTTGCGTGAAACCAAATTAGGCTCAATGTGATTCCGATCTAAATTGTGCTCAGTACAATTGAAATCACCACCTAGGAACAAAAAGTCTTCAGAGCAACAATTTTGTAAAGTGGAAGACAATGTGTCTAAAAAAACAATTCTTTCAACAGGTGCAGTTGGGACATATACACAAATAAAAATAAACACATAACTTTCAAAAACAGCTCTAACTTTTAAAAGCCTACCTTTTACAATTTCATCAACGTCATAAGAGATGGGACTAAAATTCTTTGTGAATAAAATGGCAACTCCCCCACTTAGTGCAGTGTTATGGCTTAACACAGGGATACCATCAAACTCCCTTGCCCAATCAGCAGCATTTTTCGTGTCGCTATGAGTCTCTTGTAACAAAACAACATCAATATCTTTCTGCTTTATTACTTCATATATTGTAGCTCTTTTTTTGGAATCTCTTGCACCGTTAACATTTAAAGTAGCTACATGAACTTCACTCATAAAAAAGAAAAAAGAAAAGAAAAAACACCCAAAAACCAAAAAAACATCAGCTATTTTAAAGTTAACAATCATCATTGTTTAAGGCAGTATTGAGATTCCTCACAATTTTCTTAAGTCGATAGACTTCTTTGTTAGTAAAGCAACTCTCTGCCATTAGGCTTTTTGCTTTATCAGCGAACTGTTTAACATCAGGAAAATATTCCTGCACATGCACACCTCTTTTATTTTTTGTTGATCTGAGAAACAACTTAATGTCATCAAGTCCGTAATCCCGACCAATAAACTCCCCCTGAGAAAGTGTTATACTAGAGTCAGAAGACCCACCCTCACTTTCTGTATCCTGATCTATATCGTCTTGCATTTCACTTGTTTTACTTATTTTAGCATCAAATGCTTTATTACTCATCTTCCTTTTAAGCGGGATTTTGAAAGAGTGCTCTTCCTCCACACAAACCGTTGCACATGCTTCTTGCGATTCCACTGAATCCATCTCTAAAGCGCTTTCATTTTGTTCATCTCTTTTATCCTCAGAAACCTGTGCAACGGTTGGCGAATCATTGACACTAGCCTCTAAAAGTGTTTTGTTGCGTATCATGCACGAAAGTTCACACTGCGGTGGAGCCGACGCAACAACGCTCTCACCGGGAACACCTGTAGCCGCCTCAGCCGAGCTCGGCTCCGCCACTACCACCTCGACTATGTCGGCAACACCAAAAGCACCACCACTATTCTCAGTACTCTCATTCACTACGTTTACTTCCTTTTCTGAAACTTTGTCAGGACAATTGCGAATTAAATGTCCAGTTTTACCGCAGCTAAAGCACTTAGATTTCGCGGTGGTGACAAAAATAACGTATTCAAAATTGTCAATACGAAAATGTAGTGTCATATCTAGCTCAACATCATCCTGAACAATCATGTACGCGAAACGCCTAAACGAAACAATATGTTTCAGCAGGGGCGATCCACTATTGATTGGGATCTTTTTAATCGGAGATACCAATTTACCATATCGGGATAAAGCTAGTGTCAAAATTTCATCACTTACAAACGGTGGGACATTTGACAAAGTGACTCTCTTAGCTGGCGATGAAAGAGGAAGAACAGAAACAAAGTCACCATCAATAACTATTCCGTGTTCAACTACTTCATTGACTTTGTCTACGCTATCAAGAAACACCACCATGGCACTATTCATTCTGGAGGCGGAGAGCACGCTCTCATGCCCCACTACCTCACCAATGGCAAGACAACATTCCTCTACACTCACCGCGGCGCCGACTTTAACTGCATTCCGCCGCGTGAGTGAACTCAAAACCTGCACGCGTGGGGCCGACATGCTTTCACAACAAAGTGGACAGCACGCGGCCCAACAACAACAAACGAAAATACTAAACAAATTTAGTAAAAAGACCAGAAAAAACAGCAAAGGGAGAAGAATAGATAAACAGTTCACTCACCACACACTCCTCACAACTTACGCTCGCTCAACAGACGCACACGCATGCGCACACAGAGAGAGAGAGAGAGAGAGAGAGAGAGAGAGAGAGAGAGAGAGAGAGAGAGAGAGAGAGAGAGAGAGAGAGAGAGAGAGAGAGAGAGAGAGAGAGAGAGAGAGAGAGAGAGAGAGAGAGAGAGAGAGAGAGAGAGAGAGAGAGAGATCTGCTCTCACTCTCATTCACCTTGAGACAGAGCAGATCACACAACAGATTTTATAACACAGTCTGTACGTAAGATCACTAATGCACATGCATGTGACAAGTTATTTGGTTTCTTTTACCCTGGGGTAAGAAATATTTCAATTAACCAGCTCTATACAGTAAATAATATTGTTGTAATGGAAATGGAATGTTTATACATTAATTATTCTAGAACACATTCAATAATACAGGATGGGCAGGTAAATTTACAGTTGCTGCAAATTTGCCAGCCCATATTCATATTGCTAATCTGATGTTTCACAATGTCATTTGCATACACTAAAGCCATTGAGTTGTTTGTTAAACCACCTTGAAATGGGATGTGCTTTGTGACATGGTGCATTATCTCAATGTAAGTGGCCATTAGAAGACTATATCTATTAAGGGACAGCAATAATCTTTGCCAAGAACATTTTCCCCATACCATTACAACACCAAAATCACCCTGAACTATTACCATGAGGTACAATTAATTTGTGGATCGTTCAGATTTCAGAAATTGAAATTTGTTCAACCATACGCTATGATATGTGACCCTGTCTGTAAAATCCAGGCTGATAATCACTCATGGTTTTATAATCTAATACATTTAGGAGCATCAAAGTTGGATTTCAATCATTGATTTCACATTGATTTCAATCTTTGACATGACCTTACTCATTATTCAATATTAAAGATACCCAGGTTATATTTTAACAGAGGTTTTTTAATAATGTTGGAAACAGCAAGTCACAGACTAAAAAGACTTTTGTTTGGTTTTCATATAATTCTTCTTTTGGTGAGTATAAGTTTCTTGTTCTTAAAGTCATAATGAAATTTAAGTGAAAAACTGTAATTTGTTTTGTGATATTACAAATGATTTATCTGTGAGTTTCATAATTTTTTTTAAATTCATGTGGCCTCATAATCTTTAGTCAAAAACATAAATCTTCTCCCCTCCTTGAAACGATCTCTCTTTACTTCCGATCATATGGTATGGCAGGTGGGCGAGGTCCTGGAAAAGATTGCAGTGATTAGCAATTAGCAACACGACCCAACTTTAAACGAATCAATCAATTCTTGATGGACAAATTTAAGTTGCAATTTCAAACCGGTGCGCCACGCTTTGCTACAGTTTCCGGGTTGAACGACATGTTTCCCGGAAACGGTGTGCACTGGTGTGCAACTGGGGCTATGTCCGAAAGCTAGGCAGCTGACTTGTTGCATCGCTGCCTCATGAGGCAATGACTTTGGAGGCAGCTCAGAGAAATGCATTCGGACAGACTTCATAGGCAGAAAAATGAAATTCTGTTTGAAATCTAAACAGAGAGTGCCTTTGTGATAACTTATCCTATAGCCTATTTAAAATTGAGATGTGCGTGATCTTTCTGCTGGTCACGTGACCTTCCCAGATTTCAATGCGCAAGTCTGCACTCGATGCATCCTCGATATCAAGAACTCATCCGGGTATTTTCACGCGTCCTCTGTACTTGCGTTTTTGAGAATTGGAATTGAACTTCGACTGTTAATGATGACGTAGAACGAGGACACAAGGACGCAAGATCGCTGAAGAACACATATGGAGAAATAGCCATAAGAGTTGCAACTACGGTAGCTGAGAAGGCCATTCTCTGTGTTCTTTTAGAAATGTTTTCGGAGCCTGATGAAATCGTTATAAATACGTGTTTAATACTGTAAAATACGATCTATGTTACAGTCATTGCCCTTGCCATCCAGAATGAAAGAGAACATCCAAATTGGACCAACTGTGTGAGCTGTCTCTTTAGTATCGCGTTGTCTTAAACTAAGGTGACCAGATTTTTTAAATGAAAACCGGGGACATTTCCTAGTTAAATGGTCAAAATCTCATTTGTTGTTCTCTATGAATTACAAAATGGGGACAAAATGTTTTTTGAAAGTTTACTTCTTTTATTGTTGTGGGTTCACTGCAAAAATGACTTACTTCTTACTTAATAGTATTTTTGTCGTATTTTCAGTTCAAATATCAAAAAAATCTTAAATCAAGATGCATTTTCTTGATAAGCAAAATCCCCTAAGTAAAATCTAGCCTTTAGAAAAAAAAATGTAAGTGAATTTGTGCTTAAAACATGCAAAAAAAGTTGTGAACTTGAACTAAGTTGTGGTAGATTTTTTTGTTGTTGCTTGTTTTAAGCACAAATTTGATATTTTGGTCTAAAAATTACACTTATATTCTTAGGTCATTTTGCCCATCAAGAAAATGAATCTCGACTTAAGAATTTTTTTATATTTGTACTGAAAACAAGAGCAAAATACTAATAAGAAAGTCATTTTTTGCAGTGTTTCTAATTCAATTAATTTAACAATTTCTGTATCCTAAAAATCTATTTTTTTCCGTTTTTTACAAGAGACATACCCTATCATCAAAAATGACTTCTAAGGTGCTACTTCAGCTGATTTCATAACATTGTAAACATGAAGAACAGAAGGAATAATGCAAAATGTAAACATATTTAGCCTACACAAAACAAATGCTCTGTAACATACTGTGATCAGTTCACTTCATTGGTTTATTACTTTAATTTAACATGAGTAGTTAGTACCTTAAGCCCCCATAACTTTACCTGTTTTCATATCTTATGATAACTTGATTGATGATAATGACGCTTTCTCATGTGTCTTGTAGTAAATTCTTCTTCGCGAAATCAGTGGCATGCGCAAGTAATAAGTAGCTCGCGGCCCCCTCTGCTGGTGAAAATAATCATTACATGATTGCTCCGGTCTGGTACTACAAACGCTATGTTGATCGGGTTTTTCAGTGTATTTGCTGGATCTTTTGGACATGCTGTAAAACGGGGACATTTCCGGGGACAGCTTTAGTCGGGGACAGAACACCAAAAAACGGGACTGTCCCCGGAAAACGGGGACGTCTGGTCACCTTATCTTAAACCCTTCTGAGGCAGCATTCCAAGGCAGGAAGGCATCAAGTCATGTCTGAATCCAATGTTTAGTTTACTTCCTGTCTTGAGAAACCTCAATGTCCTGTCCCACAATTCTATGCGGTGGCTTTCACAGAGAATGTGATTGGTCGAGCCTGGTTGAGTTTGAAAAATTAAATGGTGGCCAAGAAAGCTGGAACACAAATTTAGTATAGTTAAATTTTCACTTTTTACACTTTTTGATTACATTTGTATTGTAGTTCTCACAAGTGCGTTTTGTGTTCTCGCGACCTTCTGAGTTAGTTCTTCCAAGGTCGCCTGGCAAGACCAGTCTCCACGAGAACTCAAGTCCGTTCTTTGCATTCTTAGAATTGAGAAACAGCCTTATGTCATTAGAACAAGGTGTTCAATACATCACCATTCTTGTTTAAAAAACGTTGTGCAACGTTTTGTCGGGGCTGAACGCTGCCCAGCCCTGACTTTTTTTCATGTCAGAAGCCGTTACACTCGGATATACGTCACCACCAGTAGTGGCTCGTGACTGCACTTCCGAGGATGCGCTAATTCAAAATAAGTGTTCGGATTGTCACGTGTGTGGTTCCCGACTGAAAAAAATGATTCATTCAATTTACTCAATTTTTTTAAGGTAAGTGGTTGCAATCAATTTATTTAAGCTACATTTAAACAAAAATATATTAGTAAGGTAAAATAAAATGAAAAACTTTTGTTTAAATGTAGCTTAAATAAATTGATTGCAACCACTTACCTTAAAAAAATTGAGTAAATTGAATGAATCATTTTTTTCAGTCGGTTGCATAAAGCACCTTAAGTGTAATTTTCCCTTAAGTTCACCCTTATGTTTACCTTACATTTAAGGATGTTGCAGAAAAAAACCTTAGTTTTTATTTCTGAAAAAAATGACAAACCTTAGGTTTTTTTTCTGTTCTGTCTCTATGACAATAGTATTTATAATGGCAAACCTGGGTCGCTGTCGTGAAACACTTAACAATTACCCTTACCTAAGAGAACCGTTTAAGGACTGTATGCAACACCCTTAAATTAGTCTCTTAGGGAAATTTACCCCTTAAGTGTCAAAGTTAATGGAAAAACTTAAGGTGCTTTATGCAACCGGGCCCTGACGCTAAAAAAGCTTTTAGAAATCTATACAGTATTTTACATTAATCTACAATATACAAATGCTATACTGTAAGAGTTACATTACAAAACTGTTCTGTACACAAAGCACGCACTATATATCTGTATAAATGTATTCTGAATAAAAAAAGAGATGTTTTCATAATCAGAAATCTGGATAAATAAGCCTTCCATTGATATGGTTTGTACGGATAGGATAAAATTTGGCCGAGATCAAATCTGGAATCTGATGCTGAAAAAAATCTAAATATTAAGAAAATCGCCTTCAAAGTTGTCCCAATGAAGTCCTTAGCAACACATATTACTAATGATAAATACATTTTTGATTTATTTACGGTAGGACATTTACAAAATCTCTTCATGGAACATGATGTTTACCTGATATCCTAATGATTTTTGGCACCCAATTTGGACCCATACAATGTATTGTTAGCTGTTGCTATACAAATATACCTGTGCTACTTATTACTGATTTTGAGGTCCAGGGTCACAAATGGTTCTGACCTCCCAAAATAAACCGGCAAGCATCTTCAGTGCACACCATTTTGCCGTAAACAGATCTGATGCATTATAAAACATGACATGTGAGAAAAATGGATTTCATTTTGCAGAAGTGTAAATTGAATCATCTAAGTTCCAGATGCTTGGTCACACTGAATATAAGATTACCCAGCGACATTTCTCCAGCCAATTGTCTTTGACGACAAATTAAATTAAATTAAATTGATGTCAATCTATGCTAGCACTACACCACACACCCACAGAGCAGACAATGTATTAACATAACATGACATTAACCTTAGTGGATCACAGAGATAATGGGCACTTTAAGAATTCATAATAATTAACTGTTAAAGTGAAGATAAAACAGCAGGTGCTTTAAGTGTATTTGCTCTAATCAATAATGAGAGGAAAGTGCAGAAGTAAATCTTTCCTTTTATGCATCAGTTGAAATTAAAACGCTATTAAGCATCACATTTTCTTGACAAAAGAAATATGCTTGTCATTTATCTTCTCAAACACTTTATTCGTAGTCTCTATTTGTCTGTAATAATAATATCATGCTGCCATTTCCTGCTGTCTTACAAATAGCTGTGTGTAACTGGGTTTTATAGAATAGTCTTTCTCTGTAAGCTCAACTCACTCTGTGCAAATAATCCTAAAACATACAGTTCACATTTAATGTTCTCAGCGAGAGGTGCAGGCAGGAAATTGTTGATTTCATGACAGGACACTTTTGCCCCCTAGTGGTGCTTAGCTGTAGTGTTTTGTGTGTGCTTGACACTGTAACTTATGCTAACATGTTTATTGTTCTCAATTATTGTCTTTAATGTCTTTTAAACTACTAATCTATTTTTTTGCAATACTTATTTTCGCATTTGTTTATTATAATTGTTAACTATAGTCTAACTGAAGTATGGGGAATTTAATACAAAATGTGCCATTATTTGTCAAAGCAGATTGAAATATTGAGTCAGTGTGAGAGTGTGTGAGTCAGAGACATCTGGTGGGCTTTAAGGGTATTACAAGTTTGTTATACACTGTAAAAAGGGACTTGTTGTTTCAACTTAAAACAGTAAGTTACCTGGTTGCCTTAAAATTTTAGTTAACCCCTTCAGGCCTGATGTTTCATGTGTTTAAACAGTGTGCTTTATTTTGATTGGTTGATCAGCATTTTAATGGGTTTGAACCACAAAACTTGTGATGTCCATTCCAGTGGATGCAGGGTCTGAAGTGATGAATTCAACTCAAAGGAATTGACACAATATTTTTTACACTTTTTTAACTTAAAGGGGCATTCCACTTTTTAAAAAAAAAAAATATGCTCATTTTACAGCTCCCCTAGAGTTAAACATTTGATTTTTACCATTTTGGAATCCATTCAACTGATCTCTGGCGCTACCACTTTTAGCATAGCTTAGCACAATCCATTGAATCTGATTAGACCATTAGCATCACGCTAAAAAATAACCAAAGAGTTTTGATATGTTTCCTATCCCCTTGGTTATTTTCAATAGCAGGGGACTATTTTCCTACAGTGCATAATATCACTACGCCTGCTTCAGCCATGTTACAGCAGCAAAGTCCTTGATTATTACTCCAGAATGAGAGTATAGTTCCTAGCCATATCGGTCTAGAAAATCACAACTTTTAATCAGAGCCGGCCCTAGACCTTCGGGGGCCCTAAGCACAATTTGGTCGGGGGCCCATTTGACTGTTTTAAGTAAGGCCTAAAGAAAAGAAATGACTGCCTTATAACTATACTGTACATATTATATCTACTATGTTATTTAACTCACTATATACGGTCACCGGTGATCAGCGCGAGATGCGTTTTTCAACTTGTTCTTGACTTATGACATTCATATTTTTTATTAGTTCCTTTAAACTTTTGTATTGGTGTTGGATTAGTTGTACTGTGAGCTGTTTATATTTTACACAAAAACGAATTTAGACTTAGATTACATCCCAACATTTACTAGCCTTCCAGTAATGAACAGTTCACCTTTGTTGATTCTCCTTATAAACATCTTAATGTAAATGCATTTGTTGGTATTTCAGTTGCATCTATTTAATCTGCAATAAAATACGCGAACGCGATCTCTTCCATTGCTGATGTTTGCAGTCCACAACAAAGCGAGATTCATGAAGCATCCGGCTAGTCTGACAATGATCAGGTGATGAGTGACATCATAGGGTCAGTCAGGGTCAAGATTAGCGGGGAACTCGCCATAATAAAGAACTAAATAAAAACAAATGTGCTTATTATGATGCCCGATAAAGAGCGCTGTTCTTTTAAAGAGCCATTTCTTTTTATTTATTTTATGTTACTTTTGATGTATATTTTTTTCAACCACTAGCTGGCAGTGACTCTATGAGGCCCTCTGCTGGCCACGGGGCCCTTTGCAATTGCAAGTGTCGTTTAGTGGCTGGGCCGGCTCTGCTTTTAATTTTCGGTCGGTCTTAGTACACGATGTAACTACAGAAGAGTCAAGTTTTAAATAGGAAAAATATCGAAACTCTTTGGTTATTTTTTAGCGCGATGCTAATGGTCTAATCAGATTCAATAGATTGTGCTAAGCTATGCTAAAAGTGCTAGCGCCAGACCCGGAGATAGGCTGAATGGATTCCAAAACGTTAAAAATCAAATGTTTAACTCCAGGGGAGCTGGAAAATGAACATATTTTCAAAAAAAGTGGAGTGTTCATTTTAAATGTTAAAGCAACAATATAACTTATTTGAAACAAAAAATCTTTTTTTTTTTTACAGTTTAGTGATCTTTCAATTTTTTTACACTTCAGTTAATCAAACATTATGTAAATCTAACTTAAAATATGCATGCTGTGTGTGTGATATAAATAACAATTGTTATTTTTTATATTTATTTACATTGTTGGCTAATTGTTGTTAAGCAGTACTTCAAAATAAAGAAATATTACAATTACAAAACTTCTCAAAAGTTTGATTAAGACAAAGGACAGATAACATAGTAGTCATTGGCATATGTAGTTATGACACACAGTAAGATAAGAGTTTATACTGTATGTACTGTAGAGATCAGAGATGTCATATTAATGTAACAGGCAGATGGAGAAATCATCACACTTCAGCTGTTGACAGCTTGACTCGGTAAAGCTGAAATAAACAGATATAATTGATATAAATATGTGCTGCATCACCACAGTTAGATTATATTTAGTGCGTTTAAAACAGTATATCTTACACACTGGTAAATTAAGTAATTATACAATATGATACGAGTGGAAGAAATGGATTAGATGGCAATTTAGCCTTGTTAATAAAAAACATTTCAGTCTTACCATAAAAGCTTATGAACATTAACATGCAAAGTATAAGATGTTGTCAACTGTCTTCTATCTCAGTGTCATCTTGCTGTGTTTGTGAGATTTCTTGGACATTGTCTTCTTCTTCTTTGTCCGATGATGAGTTAGCTGAATCTGGTCTGTCTCCAGGTTCTTTGGATGGATCCACAACCTTAATATCCTTACTTGAGTTGCACCCCATAGCGAAATTCGCAGATTCCTGCTTTTGCCAAAAGTCTTTATATCATAGAAAGAATTGTCAAAAAGTATGTTAATATTCAGCAGTGCTCCACAAAACGAAGGCTTCAGTTTGCTCTTCAGAAGTGTATGGAGGTTTAATCAGTGTAACCTCTGCCTAAGTACCCCCTCCTGTTCTACTGTTGTGGAAGTCAAGGCCTTGATATCTATGACAACACATTTGACTTCCTGTTGGCATTGGTACAGGTACTTCAAACAGAATTATGCATGGTCACAGTTAGCAGGCTTTGTTGATTTAGATTGCTGCAGACTTTTTGTGATTTGCCTGCCAGGCAACGTAGGTTGACATTTAACCCGATCGCATGTCAAGACATGGTTACTGATAAACAGAGCGGGCAAGCTTGTCACTCAGTCTATGTCCATAGTAACAAATGACAGGTTGAATAAGCAGGTAATGTTTCTTCATTAAGCCTCATCCATGATGTCATAGCATAGCTTAGGCTCTGAAAGCTTCTGTGTTTCCCGGCATATGACAAAAGCAACCCTTTATCTTATATTGAAAAAAGTGCATCAATATTCACTGTTAGTGTTTTTTTTACAGTATACAGGTGCTGGTTATATAATTAGAATATCACCAAAAAGTTTATTTATTTCAGTTATTCCATTCAAAAAGTGAAACTTGTATAGGCTATTATATTCATTCATTACAAACAGACTGATATATTTCAAATGTTTATTTATTTTACAGCACTCAATACTTGGTTGGGGTTCCTTTTGCCTGAATTACTGCAGCAATGCAGCATGGCATGGAGTCGATAAGTCTGTGGCACTGCTCAGGTGTTATGAGAGCACAGGTTGCTCTAAAAGTGGCCTTCAGCTCTTCTGCATTGTTGGGTCTCGCATATCGCATCTTCCTCTTCACAATACCCCATACATTTTCTATGGGGTTAAGGTCAGGCAAGTTTGCTGGCCAATTAAAAACAAGGATATCATGGTGCTTAAAACAGGTATGGTAGCTTTGGCACTGTGTGCAGGTGCCAAGTCCTGTTGGAAAATGAAATCTGCATCTCCATAAAGTTGGTCAGCAGCAGGAATTATAAGGTGCTCTAAAATTTCCTGGTATACAGCTGTGTTGACATTGGACCTCAGAAAACATGTGGACCGACACCAGCAGATGACATGGCACTCCAAACCATCACTTACTGTGGAAACTTTACACTGGACATCAAGCAATATGGATTGTGTGACTCTCCTCCTTTCTACCAGACTCTGGGACAATGATTTGCAAAGGAAATGCAAAATTTACTTACATCAGAGAACATCACTTTGGACCACTCAGCAGCAGTCCAGAAACGAGACGCTTCTGACCCTGTCTGTTGTTCAAGAGTGGCTTGACACAAGAAATGCGACAGCAGCAACCCAGGTCTAGCATAAGTCTGTGCGTAGTGGTTCTTGACTCCAGCTGCAGTACACTCTATCTGAATCTACCCCACATTTTTTAATGGGGTTTGTTTCACAATCCTCTCCATCGTGCGGTTATCCCTATTGCTTGTTCACTTTTTTCTACCACATCTTTTCCTTCCCTTCACCTCTTTATTAATGTGCTTGAACACAGAGCTCTGTGAACAGCCAGCCTCTTTGCAATGACCTCTTGTGTCTCGCCCTCCTTGTGCAAGGTGACAACTGTCAACCCAGCAGTCTCCCCCATGATTGTGTAGCCTAGAACTAGACTGAGAGACCATTGTGGCCCTGTCCCAAATGGCGCACTTCATGTGGACTTTCGGTCTTGTGGCCTTAAATTGCGCGTGCTCGCTTAGTCTACGAGTCTGTAAGGTGTCCCATCTGTCATTTTTTCGCTTTGAAGTGTGCTCATCATCGCCTCCTTTGCCCCCTTGATGCGGTCTTCAGCAAAGCCCGCACTGCACTCAGGCTTTGTGCACTTTACCAACCCAGAAGTCCTTGTGAAAGAGCAATCAGACCAATCAGACGACGAAAGGGAGGAGTTCACACTGACGGGCAACTTCTCTACCTATTTCCGGCTTGACGTTCAAGTCTGTCCCAAAATACGACTCAAGGGTCCCTAAAGTCTGCACTACATGATGTCCAGAAAGTGTGGACTCTTAGGAGGTCAACAAGTCCGGAGTGTGCCATTTGGGACAGGGCATTAAAGACCTTTGCGGGTGTTTTGAGTTAATTAGCTGATAAGATTGTGGCGCCAGGTGTCTTCAATATTGAACCTTTTCACAATATTCTACTTTTCTGAGATACTGAAATTGGGATGTTCCTTAGTTGTCAGTTATAATCATCAAAATTGAAAGAAAGAAACATTTGAAATATATCAGTCCCTGTGTAATGAATTAATACAATATACAAGTTTCACTCTTTGAATGGAAATAGTGAAATAAATCAACTTTTTGATGATACTTTTATTATATGACCAGCACCTGTAATGCCCTTGAGAGATAGCAGTCTAGATCCAAGGTTTCAACAAGGGCCATTGGATCTTTGGGAGTCTCTAAAGAAAAATTATGGGTTTCATTAAAATTGTGTAACACTTTTCATGACATTGGAGGTGGTGTTCTAATATGCTTTCTATTCATGATGCCATAAGGGCCATTATTGGCTGAAAAAAGAACCTTTAACATCCAAAGATCTTGTCTGTTTCAAATGTTGGAAATGTTTTTATAAACCTTGAACTGAATGGTTCTTTGAGGCACCAGAAGTGGTCATTTTAATGGCATCACAGTCAAGAACCGTTAAAGCACCTTTATTTTTAAGAGTGCCCCACCTATGGCCCCATCTTTGTGGCAAGTAAAAAATGTAATTGTTGAGAAAATTATTTCTTAGACCCTGTCCACACATTACTTATACGGGTATTTTCAAAACTGTACATTTTTCTATGCGGTTTGGCAGTTTGTTCACATGCAAACATAGTATCAGGTTACTGAAACCGAACATTTATTAAACCCTTGCTAGGATAAAGATTTTTAGAAACTCCAGTTGTAAGAATGGCGAGGAAAAACTCTGCATTGACTTCTGATTGGCCAACATGGCTTTACAGTTAGGGATATATCGCCATCTGTTGGTTTGGCATGCTACTGACAGTGCTTCATAACGGGTTTTGATTGTTCATGTGTGGACACAGATTTTATTTTTAACGAAGGAGGGAAAAGCTCTGTTTACTAAAATACATGTGTACATGTGGGCTAGGCCTTAAAATAAATGCCCTTGTCTTAAAGGCGGAGTCCATGATGTTTGAAAGCCAATGTTGATATTTGAAATCACCTAAACAAACACGCCCCTACCCCAATAGAATCTGGACCTTCTGTTGATAGACCCGCCCCACACATACGCAACCCGGGATTTGATTTGATCGGCTATAAGTGTGTTTTGGTAGTCGGCCCGTCTCCTTTTCCAAACCGTTTTTCAAACATCGTGGACTCCGCCTTTAACACGTGAGGACAGCACAATGCCATGTCGTCCAGGCTTAATTTTTCAGGGTAATGTTTTAAACAGGGTAATGTTTTGGCCAAAAATGGCATCAATCCAGTAAAGTTATGTGTGTTCTGATATTGACAAAACTGCCCAAATTCTCCTTTCGAGGCCTTGGCAATGATCACAGTCATTGAAACTGTCAGTGAAAAAGCCACATACTTTGTCGTCATGATTCTATTTGTGTGAGCACCATCACAGTCTTCTGCAGTTATAAGTCTAAAACATTAAATAATACTTTATTAATCCCCAGCCAGAGAAATTTGGGAACAATTCATATATTGTTGCCAAATGCAAGCAATCTGAAAACCTTTGAACAATAACTTGGTTACACGTTAGAAACAGAATGGCTATTGTTCACAATCCTCATACTATGAGCTAGATTCTGATGCTGACCAAACAAAACACAGTGTGGTTTCAAAGCAATTGACTTCATAATGTGCTTGAACCTATGGAAACATTGTTCTTGTAAATCATTTCAGATGTAATCATGTTTACTGTATGATGCTGAACATAATGTTCTGTTATTTGAGCTTTCACGTAAGCATAGAGCAGGAAATATCAGTAACCTCTATCAAAGATACAAATACAACACCTCCGAAAATAAGCAATCAAACCAATATGAAACTCAGTGTGAAGCAGTTTGCAGTCCCTCCAAATGCCACAGATTAGACCTCATGACAATGTTGACCACAGGATGGTGTTGTCATAAACACCCATGAGCCAGTTACAAGAAAAGTAAGACTTCCGTTAACTCACATTTAACATAGCACAGTGTTGCATAGTAATTTTGCTTTATATGTTCAACACTGTAAGATGTAAATATACATTTGATCATTATTTACTAGAATGTAAAAACACTATAAGCACACCCCTTTATGGTTACTATGGTAAGTTTTGTTAATGAGAATCATGAAAAAAACCTTATAATGCATTTTTTAAATCTGGAATTACATTATTTTAGCTGTCAAAAGGTCACAGAGGGAAATAACAATATGTTCTGCTCATTAAGTAAATAAGGTTTTACAGCATGTCTATTTCTTGCCGCACATTTTAAAGAATGTAAGGAAAATAACATGTCATGTTGTGCATGACATTAATGTAATTAAAAGACTGGACATTTGTGCACTCTCTTGACAGTAACATCGTTTTCTTGTTTTATGCATTTGGCAGACGCTTTTATCCAAAGCGTCTTACAGTGCATTACAAGCTATACATTTTTTCAGTACTTGTGTACCTGGGTTCAAACCCAGCAACTTTTGCTGATAACCTTAAATAACACCTGCGATAAAAAAAAGCTTAGCTTAAGCTTTATGGATTAATAAAAAAACAATTGGACATTTAATTTAAGACTTTAATAACTGTTGCTTTTAGCTAAAACAAATACATTTGAAAAATTTGACATGAGACAAGATTTCTCAGTAGAGTCAGAATATGTTTAATAAAAATAATTAAACCTCAATCTCTTCTATAGAACTTCATAGAAAGGAATTCAATAAATTACAAACTTTTAAGACATGTATCCTGCACTACAAGAAGCATTAATTGACTACACAGGCCACAACTTGCAAGTATTGCAACTGTCCAAAAAACACATATATTAGCAAAAAGGGCTTTAATTTGAAAATATTGAACGTATGAAATGAAATAAGTCATGAAAACAAATGAGTCTGTCTGTCGATTCAATGTTTCACATATTGGATACAAAGGTTTATTTGCAGTAGTGTGTTTTTATATCGTTTTCTGTTGCACGATGGATGTCATTGTCTTTGTGCCATGATGGCGAGTCCTGCCCTGAATCTGGTCAGTAGTCCAGCGTTTCAATCTGCATTAATGCAACGTGAAATACAGCCAAAATATTGAATACGAAAATAAAAAGAAAATCAGTGTGAGTTTTCGATTCTCAGTCAAACCTGCGATTCTTCCATTAAATGAGATGCCATAATAAAAGGAACTACACATTTCATCGTCGTGCAGTTTTGGAAGGAAGTGGAAAGCAGCAATACCTGGACACAGTTTCAAAGTGCGTGGCTCAGCACGAACTAACTAGAAAGAGGAAGTTCTGATGCCACAGTGGAGAGAAGAGGTCTAAAATTACATCGTGTGAGAACTGTCGATGGCATCTATGCGAAACCATCATGATGTAAATCATACATGCAAGGAAATACCCATTAATAACAGCGTTCACTAGTGAGACAGGCAAAGAGTTGCATTGTGCAGTGCATCCAGAAGTTTGCATCACAAACGGAACATTACAGTAGCCCACCTGAATGTGAACAAATGTGACCGGATGCAGCCAGATCTGATCTGTGCTGCAAAATTATCCTAACAGTCTAAGAACGAGAACGTGATGGAAATAAAAATCTCATACACATCCCTATTACAAATGCCAATGAGGTTCATTGCGTTGGCCGAGGTGCTGGATTGTGATGGATTTTTCACAGAGTGGTGCTTTTGAGGAATAGACATCGAAGTATGGCGTAAGGACACTTCTAGATCATCTAACAGCAGCAAGGCGGCTATGTGGATCTGCATTAAAAACTGACAAAGGAAACCTGGGATTTTGACTTTTATACACACAAGCAGAATTAATCATGTATTTTAAGCCTTTCACCAATTCTAGGAATACCACATTTCTAAGGACTTGTGAGACCCCATTTGCTCAGATTAAGAAGCTTTTCACATGAAATACTACTGCAAATACTTGAACACTCCTGACACTCGATAACCTGGGTGACGCGAGTATGAAAAGACCCTGGCAGGTCGCACTGATATGACAATACTGTAAGTTTATGAAAAATCAAGGGGTAGAGAAAATATATGAAGAGCTCAGATGCAAAACACTTTTAACTGTGACATGTTTTCTTGTAAATAATGTATTCAATGGATTTCTAAATGGGCTGATAAGCGTATTTCAAACTAAATTTGAAGAAGATCATCATAATCGAATTTTTGACGGAGGTGGCGTTTAGCAGCTTTTGCATCGGAGCTTCTCACATGCACTGCTGTTTGTGAAATCACAACAAGGAAGATTGAACATAAGGATGACAGGACCTTGGACACATAGACAAGAACATCACACATAGACACAGTGCTGTCTGATCTATAAAAGAATGTTTGTTCTGAACTTACCAACACATACACACATGCACGCACTTGACTGAACTATAAATATTATGTTTGTTCTAAACATACATATATATATACTGTATACACACACACATAAAATTCAGGCACTGCAAGCAATGTGTTTCTAAAACACAGCAAACGAATGTTTGTTTTCATTGAATACCTTATGACTGAACTGTGAATGGGTGCTTGCAAGATGGATTTTTGTATTATGTGTTTCTGACAAAACTCAAATCTTTGGGTAAAATAGCTGTATGTCATTTAAACGAGAGAGAGAGAGAGAGGGAACAGAAGCAATAAATGAAGCATTGGGAATCTGAGACAGTGTGTAGGTAAATGAATCCGAATTGTTGTAATAATGAATGCAGGGTGTATCTACAGCTTCAGTGACATTCATAAGGTGCCTGTGTGTGTGTGTTATTGCTGTGGATCTGAAGGTGTGCTCTGTGAAGTCTATGTGTTCAGGATCCTGCACAAGTATTTACAAATGAAACCAAAACAGTCGACGTGTTCTTTCTCCCAAATAAAATATATTAATTATACAGCTCTGCATGAGCAACAATGTCCTCATTTCTTTAATAAAATTAAATCCCGACATAGCTATAACAATAATGCCTTTTTGTTTTTGCTTCTTGTCTGTTGCAATTGTACATCATTGTGTAATACACTTTCACAAAGTCCATAGATCTACTAAGTTTTTCGACATGCAAAATGTCTCTTCGAAGCGACACTGTACCTAAACGAACACTGAAATCTTATTTCAGTTTTTCTAGGAGCTCCGTTTTCCATTTTTCGTTACACAACACTTTAGTTAGAATATTTACATGGAAAAACATGATGTAGTAAATGCAGGATAATTCCTATATGTGTTTATATGTATACATATCTAAGAGATGGATATAAATATATAATATTTATTTATACACGTATAAAGACTCAGTCTTCATCGCTGGAATCGGAATCCTCGGATGACTCGGAGGAGCTGTCGGACTCGGAGGAGGACGAATCCGCCTTCGCCGAGCCCTCTGGACCACTGTTATCTTTCTTGTCGTCAGGCTCCTCCCCTTCGTCACTGTCTTTCTCCTCTGAACAGCCAGGCTGTAGGGGCGTGGCTTCAGAGGCAGCAGGTTGTGGGGTTGGCTGAGTGTTTGCAGCTTGCGGCTGATTGGCCACAGGCAGGTTAAGGCCTGGAGAAAGAAGCATCCCTGGGTAGAGCATACTAGAGAGGAGAAGGGGGTTGAAGGCCAGTTGGTGGCCCGAAGCAGAAGCACTTGTTTGATTAGAAATGGTTGCCGTCGAGGTGGTGGCTTTGGAACTTTGACCCTCTGTCCTTTCCGCTTTACGGTCGGGACTTGAAGTCTGGGCCGAACCTTTGGGAGCGGTTGAGTCTACGCTGCTCTTCTTTCTCCCGTCCTCATCGCCCGGTAAAGCAACACCTGCCGCTTCCTCAGAAGTTTTTCCACCGAGGAGACCGCTCATCCCAAGAAGGTTTGGTAGCCCAGGCATTCCAGACAGCATCATTGGAAACATGGCGGCCATGTTGGCTGGGTCTTGAGAAAGACCCATGAGTTGAAGAGACTGGAGGCTCTGAAGGTTGTGCTGAAGGGCTTGAAGACTAGGCAGATCCAACCCTCCGAGGAGGCCATTGGTCAGGACAGGGTTGAGTGCCAGAGCTGCATTGGCACTTGCGCCGGCCGCTGTGGCTGGTTTTGCAAGAGCGTTTTTGGGACGTCGACCTCGTCGGCTCACCTCTTCTGGAACGATTGGGCCGGTCAGGATGCGATCGAACATACTTTCAGGAAGATAACCCTGTACAAACAGAAACACAACTACAGTAAGAAAACATCCTTGATGTTACATACGGTTTGATGCTATATTCTGCTTTATGGTTTGTGTAAACAGAAAAACAAATTTGAAGTGGAAAATGTTCCCATTTTTCACTCACCGACTGTTTGACAACATCAGCCCACTCAGGTGGGACCCCATACTCTGGATTCTCTTGTAGGAACCGACATAAATCTTTTAATGGAGGAGCAAATGCTCCACCAATCTGTAACAAAAATAGAGGGAATTGTAATACCAGTTCAGTAGAAACAAGTAAAGAGACAAGCACACCAAACTCACACACCTTGCGAGCATTGCGCCTGTTGATAATCTGCACTCTCTCTTCTCCTGTAAGGCTGTTGATGTCAATTTTGTTGGGGTTTCTGCAGCGATGTCTCTTTTGTTTTGGTCTGCCATCTTGAAACTGCAGCTTATTTGTACTCTGAAAAGTTATGAATATATATTCATTTGCTACCAATTTAACAATGTTTGAAAGTTTTAGATGGCATGGCAACTGTGATAATCTTTAAAAGAAGTCTCTCTCATAAAATATTTTTGATTAAAACAATCCAGAAAACAATAAAGTATTTTGTATTTACAGGGATAAAGGCGCCCACATCTGCCACAAAGCCTGGATGCTCCTTCAGCCACTGGTCGAGATCTTTCCGTTTAGGAGCGTCCTCTCCAGCCAATCGTGTTCCGTCTTTGAGGCTGATGACCGGAACGCGGCTCTCTATGTCTAGAGACCCAGGTCCCTGAGGTGTGCTTGAGCCGGCAGTAGCAGACGTGCCTGCGACGACAGCACTCCAGCCAGCAGGAACCTGAATGTGAAGTGTAGTGGTTCATTAATAAAAACAACTTTACGGAAATTAATCTAAAAAGTACAAAATTAAAAGTGAACAACCGACAGGTAAAGAGACACTACAGAGGTCTTAATAGAGTCATACCTGCTCTGCCATCATTGGAGGCCTGTTTTTGTTCATGAATAGCAGATCCATCCCCTCCACATTCTTTCGCCTCCCTCTTTTCTTTTTTATGGCAGGCTGTCCATCCATCATTCCATTCAGTCGCATATGCCCGGACATCCCTGCAAACAAATATAAGCACTTGAGTATATCGTAAATTTTACTACTCATTTAGCCCATACAGTATACTTTCAGGGTACTGGTCATACCGGTCAACACTCCGGTTTTTCCCGGGAGTCTCCCGTATTTCCTATCTCCCCCCACCCTCCCGTTTTGTTATTTCTACCGGGAAACTCCTGTAATTTGTACGTCCCTACCTCGTTATATGAATAAGCACATCAATATATTATTGCAAGGCTATCCAGTTGCCTGGCAAAGCTGGTCAAGCTGGTGGGTCAGCTGGTCTTCCAGCATGAGTCCAGCTAGACCCGCTTAAAAAGTGACCAAAACACAGCTAGACCAGCTTACTACACCAGCAAAACCAGCTAAAACCAGCTCATGCTGGTCTTAGCTGGATTTTTCAGTAGGGAGGCTATATTAAATTGTCCTCCTTACTATAATTAGCTGGTTAGGGTTTCCTAAAGTGAAACAAATGAGGAGGCAATGGGAGGTTGCTGAAAGTAGAGAAGGATTTTCCTTAAATAAGTCCCCAAATAATCCTTATGTTGTTAATCGTTGTTTTACATATATGCGGTAGTATATGTATGACATAATTTTAGTGCTATAAATACTAATGCAACCCCTACCACCCCCCACTTCGTTCAGAGGTCTCCCTGATTTTGGAATCCAATTGTTGACAGGTACGGTACGGTACTGATTCTCCTTTAAAGGACAAGTTCTGTATTTTACACTTAAAGCCCTATTTTCAGATTGTTTATGATGAAATAGAACGGTTTTGACTGAAATTTCGACATATACGGCTGCCCCGAGAATTTTTGGGTGTTTGTGTTTCAGCTCCTACTTTTACAATGGGTTTAATGGTGCACTGGAACAATCCTTCCTAAAATGCATTAAACTTTCGTTTACAAAGACGTGAAACTCACCGAGTGGTCAGGGGTGTTCACTGGTATGCTCACACAAAAATCGCTGCAAAATACGCATTCCAACAGGTTTTATCGTAGTTTTAGCCAACTCCATTGACTTGTATTAGATGTCCTGTGAGGTACGGTATTACTCCGCGCCGGGAACTTTGTTTCTATTCTTGCAATTGGCAATGGCGGATTAGCGCCACCACCTGGGCTGGAGTGTCTATTATTCAAGCTCTAAGCGGAAGAATGTACGGGTGTGAGGCGTTTAAAAAAATAGGTCCACAAGTTAACAACGAATGCTAAAACAGCTGTTGGAAAGCATCTTTTGCAGCGATTTTTGTGTGAGCATATCAGTGAACACCCTTGACCACTCGGTGAGTTTCACGTCTTTGTAAACGAAAGTTTAATGCATTTTAGAAAGGATTGTTCCAGTGCACCATTAAACCCATTGTAAAGGTAGGAGCTGAAACACAAACACCCAAAAATTCTCGGGGCAGCCGCATATGTCGAAATTTCAGTCAAAACCATTCTATTTCACCATAAACAATCTGAAAACAGGGCTTTAAGTGTAAAATACCGAACTTGTCCTTTAACTATATGTACCCAATATAACAAATGTACCCACATGTATCATCATAAGTGTCATCACTTTCTCACTTGTAATTGGATGTTTTGTAAGGTAGTATGAAAAAAGATAAAGAACGATGAAAAATTTTATAATGTATTGCTCTAATTTTTTTTATTGCCTCGCTGTGTTTGTGCCATAAAGTGGAGTCCGAGGTTAGATAAACTGCTGACATCTCAACTTTGTTGTATTTTACAATGAAGTTTCACCCGGTTGACACCTGGAACCTTTATTATAGATTTTTTTTGCAGCAAAGAGAGACAAGTTTCCCACAACAAGTGTCAACCAACCAATCCAAGACCACAAAGTGCAGATGGCTGCCAATTTTTTGTGTCTATCTGGTTCAGAAAATTGTGTTGTGCAGGCATCTGTGTCTGTTTGTGTGTGGTTGTAAGTTACCCTGTGGATAGTTGTTCTGTGTTTTGGTGTAGTCTACTAGGCTGGTATCGGATGCATTCTGTAGTTCTTGTAGCCTGGCTAGGTACTGCTGCTGAGCAAGAGGTCCCTCCTCACCCTCCAGGGGGCGCTTCAGAGGCAAACCCTGCTTCTGGAAAGTCAGTTTAAGGCTGCCTTCCTGTAAATCACAGATAAAAGGTTAGATATTATTAAGGGGACATGGTAAAAAGAATAAGAATAATAAGTCTTTTAAACCTTTAACACTGGTGTGTACCTCCGGTAAAGGTCTGCTGAATATGTTTTATCTATAAACATTCTTACATAAGATGCTCAGATTACATTAGGTTTATGTTAAAATACTCCAAATGCTAAAACAACTGTAAGCATACATAGGTTTATTCCACTGAAAAGTGTAAACACTGATTCTTGTTCTTTGTTTGAGGATCTTGATCAGCCCGATACAGCAAAAGTTGCCAAAGTTATGATGTGATTTTTGATAACTTGACTACCTTAAAACCTAACCAAAGGTAGAGGACATGTGCTTGGAATGATACTGCGTTAAGTTTATGTGAGCTGCCTCTAGTGTGCCACCTTTAATTTGAACAAAGAGAAAGCTACGCAAATAAATGAACAGAAACAGAAAGGAAATCTGTGTGAATGCAAACAAGAAATCAAGCTGCAAAAAATAAAGCAAAATCAAATGAAAGTAAGAGAGAAATCAACTTAAATACTATAAGAAGGGGAGGGGGACAAAACAATCAAATCATACAAAACATGCCGAGCACCGCAATCGCATTGCAGATCGGCATTTTTGGGGGAGAACGTAAAATAACATACGTTATTGATTTTGACTGAGAACTCCTTTTCTCTGTCTGCATCATGCTTCTTCACCTTTGAACCCTGAGGGGAGGCCGATGGGTCCTCCACCAGAGTGCCCGCGTTGTCCAGGAGTTTAGTGGTGTAGAAAGAAGTCACTGCGTTGCCTTCGTATGCTCGCCGAACTCCTGGCCACTTGCCCTTCAACACCGCCTGACATATACTGTCCAACCGGTTTATCATGACACGGTCCTGTAATGTGACGGCATTAATGGTGTCAAGATAAGTTAGGAATGTAGATGTGTCGCAGGGTTGAACAGATGCGGAAACATGAATGATTATGACGCTTATGGTACAACAATCTTAGATCTTTAGTAAAAATGCTAATGATAAAAATTTTGTTAATTAAATGTCTGTAAATTAAAACAAATTTAAACTGATTAGGATTTGGATAAAAAGTTGTACATGAATTTTCGAGCTTATATATATATATATATATTTTTTTTAAACCTAATTATTAATGAAACCTCATTCATGTTATCCTTTCATAATTATAAGAATGGTTTAAAGATCATCTTGTGCTTTGAAAAGCAGCAAGGAAACCTTTTGTTTATGAAGCAGTCAATCTAACCAATTTACTTACATACTACTATGCATGGGCCGGTTACTGGTTTTAAGGTATACCAAGGTTTTAAAGACTGAAGGTTTCAAGACCACTTAAATAGTCTGTGATAGTTTACACAAATTAATTAAATCATGTTATTTATGTGATGTTTACGTGTAATATATATTATAAAATATATATTTTTGAAAGTATATTATAAATTTAAAGGCTTTATTTTATCTGGCATACATGTTATATGTTGCTCAAAAATAAAATGTAATTGTGTCCAGTTTAAAAAAATAACACTTTTTTTGTGTTTTAATAGCAGTACCGCAACACTGTGAAACCATGATATTTTTGCTTAAGGTTATCATACCATCAAAATCTCATACCGGCCCATGCCTACATCAGTGCAGAGAATGTAATTTTACATCATAACTTTTCTTCCAATCCTAAAACATTTTTATTATTTATAACTTTATTTAAAGCTGTAATGTAGGGGCAGTATAATAAATATTTTGTACATTTACATTTTTGAACACATGAAATGATACTGTAAATTTATAATGTGTAAGTGTTACACATCATACATGGCTCTGATACCACAAAATGTATGGCCTGTGCTGCTTACCTTCGGCCAGTAGGAGGCAGCGAGCATATATCCTCCCTGGAAAGGGTGGGGAGGGTTTGAGATACCGTTGGTCACATGACTATCTTGCATGTCATCTTGTGTAGCGCTGACTGAGGCCACACTGTCTTCATCAAAGCCTTTAACACCAGACACTGCTGACACTAGCAGAATACAGATAATACAATGATATGTTATGTCTCCCTTCATGTGCTTTAATGTCTGCAGACATTTAAACTAGTATAAACTTAAAGTACAGCTGGCTAAACTTGAACAAGTTTGTGCAAAACCTGATGATCCATTACCCCAGCATTATCTGACAATGTAACAAACAGCATTTTGTAAGATTCAACTGAAAATCTGCCTTTTTAATTAATATGGTCAATTTTCAAATGGTAAACACTGTTTTATTTGACTTTTTTTTCTTTAATTTGTTTAAAAAAATTTTTATTTCAGGTTTAAATAAAATAAATAATCTGGTCTCAGACGTTCAGCACATAATGAATGACTATAAGCAGTTCTCTTTCTTGTAATAGTCTCTAGGCTGCATTCTTCAAAAGATCTGTTTAATGGTTTCAAACCTCGTGACCCTCAGAACCGTCCATTAATGCATTAGTTAGTATGCTGACTAAACACCTGAATACTGTTTGATACACAAGGGAAACACATCTACTGTACCAGTTTTGCACAGTCATTGATAAATACAACCCTCTTTTAAAATAGGTGCACACAAATCCCTTAAACTGTAAAACCTCCTAAAGCTGTTGTGCTTTCTCTGTGCCACCTGAGACAACACAACACAACTTGTTTGGCATTCAGCAAAATGAGAACACACAATACAGGTTATTAATACGCAACCAAACATGGCTCATTTACTAGATCTGTTCAAAATATTCATTCTTACAACAAGTTGAATCTAAATGATCTACTCACCATTCTTTGGTACCTCCTCACTGTCACTGTTGTCTGAGGACGATGACGATGATGACGACGAAGACGACGAACCTGAGGAACAGGAGGAAGATGAGGAAGAGGAACTAGATCCCGACCGTGATGAAGACGAGGATGAGGAAGAAGATCTCGATGAAGAACTTGACGAAGAACTGGATGAGGAGCCATCCGAGTCGGAGTCTGATCCCGACGCCCTCCTGGCCTCCCTGCGGCTGCGTTTACTCAGCTTTTTCTGCTTTCGAACCACTGAGTTTGGCGTGAGAGGTTTTGTTCTAGCCGCCACCATTCGTCTCTCACTCTCTACTTCTTTGAGGTCTTCGTCTTTCACCTCCACTCCTGATGGCGTGGGTGGTCTGACAGAGGACGTTTCCATTTTGATCTCCCTCTTGCCTATTTCCTCCTCTCCCTCTGACAGCGGCTCGTCCTTCAGTTCGCTTGAATCCTCTCTCGGATAAGAGAGCGGTGAAGCAGTAGCGTCTTTAGCCAGGACGTGCTGAAGGGGGCTTGGGACGTGAGACTGCCCCAGTGACAGTGCCTGATTCTGGGCTTGGACTGGTGGTAGACTTCCCTTTTTCTGGCTGTAGTTCCTTTGGGCTGCAATAAAGCACAGCTCCGGGTCACGGAGGATGTGGTAGTCTGTCCGGCTGACCCCGTGCTTGGCCGCTCCTAGGAGGAGATCCCGATCGTGGGATCCTGCTTCCCACCACACCGGAAGATCTGGTCCTGACTGGCAGAGGGATAGACGCTCATACAGCTGAGGGTGACGCAGCACCTGTTCTCTTATTTTCCGCAACAATTCCACACGGTATAAAGTTCGGGACGCGCGCTCCTCTGTGATTGGCTGAATAGCAAGAGAGGTGTCCACCATATCTGAAGAAAGAAATAATAAAAGAGTAATATGAGGAGTTTGATTCCAAAACGCAATAAACGGCATTAAAAAAAAAAAATACTGCCAAAATCAGTATTGTATCTGGTCAGTATTAAAAAGTAAATTCTTTATTTTACGCAAATTCCGATATTCGCTATGTTATTCTGTAATTTTTTCTCCCTTTTTTCCAAACCAGACAAACTCCAGTCTTCCTTGTCTGCAGAATGCAATAAATCCGCTCAACAAATCACAACGCACCGTTCCACACATTGTAAACAACAATGGCGGCACTTTGAATACACACAAAATCCTAGTTGTCCTCATCTACTTTGTACTTAGTGATCAACAAACAAACAAAAACAAAGTAGTCATATAGTCATTTTGTGGTTTTCTATAGCGGGGAAGAAACGTAAGCCATCAAAATGTAATAATTTACGTGAGAGGCACTCGGCCAAAGGAAAATTGCCGGCTGTTGCTTGATCTCCAGACAGCATCAATGTTCTGTCATGCTAACACATTGACCCCAGGTGATCTTATGAAAAACGTTCCATTATTTTACTCGAAGTCAATGAAAATCGAGCAGAACCAAAACATTTTACAGCTGATCGCTGTCAAAAAAGTTCAGTGACGACATCCCAAGGATGACAGCAGCAATGACAGTGTTATTAATATGAATTGTTGTGATTGATGCCATTAATGTTATTTTTTAAATCAGTGTATACCACTAGTCAACTGAATGAATATAGCATGGCGAAGATTAATGCACATTTATATATTGATTCAATAGATTTATAGCATTTTGGAAAAAAAACTTGGATTTATTGCATTTATTGCAGTTTGCGGATAAAATAATCAGTTTTATAATAAACCTTTGAAAATCAAATTATGGATTTGTATTTTTAATGTTATCATAACCTAAAGGTGCTATGTGAAAGTTTGTAACAGAAAATAGTGGTTTTCCTCTTGTCACTTTCTTGTACTGGAAAACACATTTTCACCCAAATTAGTCAAAATGGATTTATTGCGTTTTGCAACCAAACTCTTAATATCTTTCTGTATATACTGTAAAGGTATAGAAAGCATTATCCAGTGAAACCTCATTATTACCTTATGAATGTGTGTGTGTGAATTGCATTACAGTGTGTGCAAGTACATAGACGTGTGTAGCACTCACCTCCTTCTCTTGGAGGGAGGTGGCAGACCCTCCTGCACATGGCAATAAAGGCACACAGGTACTTCTGTAGACTCTCGTCAGTTTTCTTGTGCAGTCGAGCCATGGCTCTAAACTTGGTCCAGTCGAAACAGCCCAAATCCGGATCATATACTACTCCAAATGTTGAAACCACACGGTAGAAATCTGCCTCCTCCCTTCGCGTCCACCTGTTAAGAAATGGAAAAATTTGCAATGCATAAATAACTTGACTGTCCTAAAACAATAGTGAGCTGATATGAGACCCTGTGAATGTGAAAATCATTTTACTGTTTTCCACATAAATTCACAAAAACAATATAAATGTAAATGTAAAATTATAACCACCTTAATATCTTCAAATATTAAGACTGAGTGAGGTCATATCAAAGTTGAAAAACAATGCTTGACATCAAACTTTGATGCTCCAAATTTCATAATTAAATTATATTTCACAGGCAGGGTCACATATAATACAAATATTATTTGTGCATGCGGTTTTCAATTGCTTACATGGCAATAAATTATACATTTAAAATCACTTCCTGTTCAAAGCAAACTTTATTTCACAGATGATGTTTCAGTCAACTAAAACAACTCACCGCTGTTGTCTTTCAATCTTAGCCACCATTTTGGGATTAAGTGCGTCATTGAGCATAGGGGGCAGAGTGTAGATGGCCGGGGTCGTGGTCTGCGTCTGTGTCTGGTGGATCTGAAGTATCTGTCTGCTCTTGGTAAAGCGCTGAGATGCGGTGATCAGACGCCGGAGTCGTGCAGTAAGAGTGGAGGGTGAGGGCCAGTATATCCCCGTGCTAGCACTCAGATTTCCACCTCCGCCATCTAATACAGACCCTCCTTCTGCATAAACACACACACACAGGTTGATGCCTAACAATACCTTAATGTTCATTGAAATCAAAAGGAATTTTAATTTGATAAGACAATGAGAAATGCTAGTAAAGTATTTTTATACCTCCAACTGTATCAGTGATGACCAGTTCTCCAGGAGAGGAAGCATCATCCTATAGGGATAGTTTGAGCAGGTTAAGTCATATAACAAACACACACATACGTCTCATAAAAGGAAATGACTGAACCTCATGCTCCATATATTTAACTTTCCGCTACAAGCAGATAAAATGATAAATACTTTTATCTGCATAATTACAGTTATTTAAAAAAACTATAAGTGTGTGCTTTGCCAATTCATTATCCTGCCATTTCATATTTTGCTAAGAGTGAATGTTTATAACAGTCTTATCAGACCCAGTGCTCTCTCTACTACCACTGACGTACCTCCATATCATCCTTTAGCAAGGCCGGAGCGGGCTTGTACTCAGGGTCGTCCACATCCCTGCACACAGAGATAACAAACACACAGTTTTTTTAACTTCGTCTACTGCAGACAGTATCCAATAAGCTTTCTTCTACCCTGTATGAATGGATTGTGTTTGAGTTTCTTACCCATCCATAAAGTCGTTTCCTCTCTGTTCAGCTGCTATGGCCTTTTCGTCCGGCCGCCCGACCCTTTCCAAGAAACACAGTGCTGGATCCGCGCGAATGGTGTTGTATTTCTCATAACCTACAGCACACACAAACAGACATTAGATAAAAGTGCACCTATCAGTAGGTGAAGCACATCGGATGTGATCAGACTCACCGTGCTTATAGACTCCTAACAGCAGACATTTGTCCGCGAGGGTGTCCCACCACAGAGCAGGCATCTCTGAATGATCCGGCTCAGGAACCCAGATATCCACCTCGCTGAGAGACAGCAAAGGAAATAGGCAGTGATTTAACAGTAAGTATGTGATATATTTCACTTTAATAGTCTATGTGACCCATGAAGCTCTATGAGAGTCATTTGTCATTTGATCAAGTCATGCAGCCGTAGCTGTCAAAATTCTATTAAAATGCAAAGTGAAACCAGCAGGTTTGGATCAATGACTATACACACCTCATATGTCATAAAAACTACTTTCATAGGGATGTCCCTATCCCAACTATGTTTAAGTCTCTTCTATACATTTTGTGTTTAACTATGAGAAAGATTTCATTATGAGATTATAATAATATTAAATAATACACTAGTTCTTTAAATTCTGATGTTGTTCTTATACAAGTGCATATACTGAAGCTTCCCCAGGCAAACAGCAGATGGCGCATTAATGTTTTGCTTACTGTACAAACTGGCTTAAACTGACTAATACCGGTGGAGTTCAAAGTGGACCTATTTTTAATCCTAAAATCTAAAGGGATCTATTAAACACAGTTTTCTGCAACCTCATAAATATTCCAAAAGAAAATTCATTCCACATTGGGCAAAACAAATAATTTTACTTCAGATTTCAGTCAAATGTTGACCATACTGCTCTTGCCTCTTCTCCGACTACACAAGGCAAATTTTCTACTTTTCTTTCCCATGATAAAAGACGTAATAAGGTGAGAAGGTCCGGGGCAAAGGCTTACCTGGCATCTGCTCCATCCAGCACTTTTTGGCACTGTGCTCCTATCACCTCCTGTTTGAGATAGTACAGCATTCTGACCCTCAACAGCACCCTGCGGCCGAGAGACAGATGAGATGTGAGCAAAGTGCACAAGCAGTACATACAGAGCCAAGTTTCTAATGCAAACACCCTCGCATATCCCATCACGGAGCAACTGAGCATTAGTGCACGCTCTCATACACAACAATAAAGCATTACGGAATTCTTAAATTAAATTATTTAAAATTAATAATAATTATTAGTAAATTATTGCTGGTTATTTCCAGTTATACTGTAACCTGTTATAAATAATTTATGAGCTGCGTATGCGTGGTGTTTTTTAAGAACCTTGCTTTTAGGTTTATTCATATGATGTGTCTGTCGTTAACTTAAACTAAGGAAACCACAAACTCTTATACTACAGCGTTCATATACTCTCACCCTAACATTAGTGGCATTCCAACCCCAAGGGAATATGCAGACGCAGGCGAAACTGACAGCCGTGTCCTCGGTCATCGTGAGTGTGTGTTAAACAGGGCAGCTTAGAAAACAATGGGGAACTTTCTCCAATGCCAGAGAGCACTGGATGCAAAGCCAGCCTTACAGTAATTGCTTTAACTGCCTGAATTCACAAACTAATGACTTACGAAACACAGCTGTATAATCACAGTCACTCTATGATAGAAATCAGTTTAAGTTATGGGTTCATCACCTTTAGCGTTAAGCATCGAGGAACGTGACCTGACATAACTTCTCATCTCCCACTCCCAGTAGTAAAACCCCTAAACCAGCATGTGCGTGTGGAAAATAGTGCAGCGAGAAGGGGGCTTTACCAGAATAAGATCACAGCACTAAACTGGGAGATTCCCTTATCACTGTTTTATACGTGCACTTCCTCCACAACAGCAGATATCCTACAGGGGCGTTTACACATCGCCATGTGGCTGCTTCATTACTGTGGGTGTTACTATTGTTTCACAACTGGCCGTAGCTTTTGAAAATCTGATCACAAAATCGCTAACTGCAAGAAACACAATGAATCCAATACTAAATCCACTATCTTACTAGTATAGTTTGTATACGAACTTTAAAAGTGCATAAAGCATCACAAACAAAAGAAATAAATATCAGTGCATAAAGAAAACTCACTACTAATGTACACTCTTATAGCAATATAAGATGACGCAAAACCCCTGCTTCAAAACCACCTACAACCAACTAGCACAAGCAAATAGCTCATCATATTTCATTGTCTTGATGCAACAAAAGCACACTGGCCATTTAAAAATAGGAACAGCCTCTTTAAGATATTCTACTCAAACTTCCCTTTTAAACAGGAAATGTCAACACAGGAAAGAAAAATGTGCTCATCAAGCTTATTTAACCGTAGTCATTATGCAGTGTACATTACATCAGATCATACAGAAGCTAATGCTCTTGCACAGACACGTTTGGGACATGCAACGATTGTGTGTTTGATTACAGGAAGCACACACACACAGTGCCCTCCAAATCGCTTTGGATACAAGCATGTAAATATAACATCCCTGCAATGCAATACTCACTTGTTGCAGTGATGTTTCAAATGTTTCTTGTACCCGTCATCAGACAGCATGTGCTCTGGATTGTGTTTTCGGATCCACTCCGCCTTCTGAATATCAAACGAGCTGGACTGAGTCTTCATCTTCTTTCCTTTCCTGCCACGCGGTACTGGTGTCGACAAACCTGCGGGAGTCACATTCCTAGCTCTGAATGATGTCACGGGCTTATAAATAGATGATAATTATCCTCTTGACTGGATCGAAATGAAAAGGTAATTGAATTCATTACATCGCTTCAGTGTTCCTACCTAAATGGTTCTGAAGTTCCTTGGTCCTGCCGTCCTCCGTGGGAGCAATCAGATCCCACATGAAGCCCTTGATTTTATCGTCTCCACGGTAATGAACGAGGCAGTATGCTAAGAGCGCTCTGCATATAGACTCCACATCGCGCTCGGTCAGCTGTCGTTTAAAGCGTCCGTGGGCCAAAATATCCTTCCACCGGCCCCACCTATAATGTCGGGATTTAAGTCTCAGGATTACTTTTATTTGACAGGTGTGCTCATACACAATGGATATGGCTCGATGGCAGAAGGCTATAGCTGTTAAAAGCTACACCATCAATATCACCTGCAATGCACTTCTTTTGTCTAACTTTACATTGTCATGTCATTTAACATGCAAATGGACTGATCTCTGCACTAAATGGCAGTGGGGTGGTTGGATAGTGCAGATCAAGGGACGGTATTATCCCCTTCTGACATCACCAGGGGAATGCCAGACAAATTTCAATGAACTATTTCAATGGTTTACCAAAACTAAGTTACTGGGTTGATCTTACTGATTTTCTAGGTTGATAAATGCACTGGGGACCCAATTATAGCACTTCAACATGTAAAAAATCAGATTTTCATGATATGTCCCCTTTAATAGTAAGTCTCTGCTCTCTGGGTAACTCACCCGTACACCAGCAGATTTTTCTCCACCCTGAAGCACTCAGTGCGCCCATAGCTGTTAAGGCGGTCATGTGGCCTCCGGAGTTTGGGCTTGTCCTCTCCACTGCTCTCCCCTTCAGACAGCTCGGCCAGCTCATCCTTAGTGGCGCTGAACGGCCGGGTCTGTTTCCTGACTCGAGGGGTGTCGATCACCAGACTGTTCTGTAAGCAAACCACATGGAGAGACGGATGTAAACAGAGAGACTAAGAGCAGTGCTATGCACTTAAATATGTTCGGGTGTATACAAGCAAAGCACTTCAAGCTAAAATATAAAATTATGCACAAAAAAGTTCTATCTCAGATATTGTGTTATATTAAATTCCAATCGTCTTAGCGAACATCCCCGCTGTATTATGCATCCTACAGCTTCTCCTCAAAATCCAATAACTGGGGAGTTTCCAACAGCCATTTATGCTCAAAGCAGCTTTTCATTTCAACTAGTTTGAATTTCTCAATTTTATCCTTACAGATGTCTGGGCAGAAACGAAAGTTCTGAGTAATTCTGGCACAGGAACGTTTCATCTTCTGAAACTGCTCTCATTAGTTATAGACGGTTTCAGCAGTAACAACATAAACAAACGGCGTTCGTGGAACAAACGTAATTTCCGGTAAACTCGGCAAAGAATCAATAACAACAAAGTCCTTCAAGAGTAGTTTATTTCTGATAACAAGCAAATAAACAACATGTAGATTACCTTACTCCGAATCATAGCTAAAGCACGTCAAAAACTAAACTGAGGTAACGTTACTGTGTAAAATGTGTACTATATAATGTATACAATCTTAACTATAGATCAGCTGCCAAACCTCCCGTTCAAATAGTGGTGATCCATGATCACCTTCTTCCCTCATCTTTAGGAAACCAAAACATTTGTTATTTTCGACAAGGTATTTGTTCAAGAGTTCAGTTTAGTAACCATTAAACAAACAGAGGCCAGAAGTAAAGTTCCGCTCAGACGCGTAATCGCGTCACAGCACGTGTGTCCGATGAAACCGTCTATAGCAGGAAGAGCAAACAAAAAAATTATAATTCTGTTATTTATGGCTCATGTGATTCCAAAGCCATATGACTAAAATTTCAGTCTGTCTCTCACACAGGTGTCTGAAGACTTGAAATAAAGCACACAAGTTACATGGCCCACTTATGATACGTTTTGCCATTTGTGTGAACTTGACAGCACCAGTCCTCCATCATAACTTCGGGGAGCTGATCGTTTGTGTGCTACTTACTCTGCCATTGACCGTGTCCACATCAATCTCTGCTTCCTTTGCCCACTTGTCCCAGAAGTTGGGGTCATCCAGAGAGATGTCTGTTCTGTTCCCTGAAGCTACAAAACTGGCCTGTTACCGAAAAACACAAGTAAATGTGTGAACCAACAGGGTCATACTTATCATGTGTTAGGCAGATGTTTAATAAAAAACAATGAATACTTGCTTAATACAATGTAGTTAAAATTAGCTCTAGACATCATCACTAATACACATTGCTGAACATTGTTTTATGCATTTTAACATTGAGAAAGCCAGAAATCATAAGAATAAAAGAATAAAGCAGACCTTGGCAAAGGTGGAGCCCCGGCCCTCAGATTCAATGGTGATGGTCTTGGTTCTGCGTTGCAAGATTTGGTCAATGTCCTCTTCACAAAATTTAGCTCCTTCATCTTCTTCATCCATGATGGCACCGTAAGCTCCACGCCGCAAAAGGTCCTCGATCTCTTTTTTGGAGAGCTGCTGTTGTACCTGCTATAGAGATACAGAGGGAGAATAAATTAATGAGACAAAATACACACAAGTAAAAAAAGCTGGAAAAACATGATTTGGCTGATGTCTTACCCCTCCTCCTCCTACACTGTTTTCCCGCCCACTCATACTCTGTAGCACGGCCTTATCCAATCCCAGCTTGAGACTGGCTCTATCGAACATCTCACGCTCGTATGAGTTACGTGTGATTAGTCGATACACCTTTACCGCTTTATCCTGACCAATTCGGTGGCAGCGAGCCTGAGCCTGTAAAACAAACAAACAAACAAGTGGGCAAACGAACAAATTCAAAAATAATAAACCAATAAAAACATCTATAAAAATGAAAAACAACTGAAGTGTGTGTGTGCGCGTATACCTGCAGGTCGTTCTGTGGGTTCCAGTCTGAGTCAAAGATGATACAGGTGTCGGCAGCTGTGAGGTTTATTCCAAGCCCACCTGCTCGTGTGCACAGCAGGAAGACGAATCGATCAGAGTCGGGTTTACTGAAGCGGTCTATTGCTGCTTGACGAAGGTTTCCACGTACCCGCCCGTCTATCCGCTCGTAGAGGTATCTGGAAGGGTAAGATATAGGAATTACAATTTAATGTATTTTATTGAGCACTGCTAAGAGAAACTGACAGCGGGTCTGGCTTTAAATTTGATTCAGCATGTTTATTATCTCTATTACCCTCTATTATTATTCCCTTTATTCCTAAGGCAGCGATAAATACGTTGTATTTTATATTCCTACGCACATTATGTTAAATCAAGATTGTGTCTATTAGCCCATGTCTATAAAAACATCTATATGCTAATGTACTACTACAAACTACAGAAAAACAAAAATACTGATGTATCACTATATTAACTTTTGCATACATCAAATGCTTTCCAGAATTAACATTTACCCTTTCCCTGCAGTAGACTAGTACTGTAAGTATCAAAATATGGTTCATGACTATGGCATAACTTTTTTTACATGGATAAGACAGTCAGTATTTCTCAACCACACTTTCAACAGGAAATATGTCAGCACAGCACAGAAATAACATTGCTATCATACAATTTCAAAAATAGTAACGTGCATGATTCAAAACTTACAACAGTAAAAATTAAGCCGGTTATGAAATTACATTTTGGCCTGTTCAATGCTTTGGTGACATTCTGCAGAAATATGAATCTGTGAATTTGATTCATTTGATTTTGTGAATCAAGTCTGTGACCATACTGAAAATCTATGCGTTTTATCAAAACTATCATTCATAATGGCATAATAGGACCACACTATCAATAGTATTTGTCTGATATCCAAGATCAAGACCAGTTAGTCTTTTCCACACTTCTAAAACGCTTTGGCCCTGTCCCAAATGGTGAATTCACTTTATGAACATCAACAAGGTCCTCAAGACTGTGTGGTGTCCCATTTGTCATTTAATAATTTAGTAATAATTAATAATTTAGTTCTTCTGGTTAGCATGTACTCATTACAGTGGACTACGTCTCAACAGCCCATGTGACAAAGTGAATCCGCGATTTGGGACAAAGCCATATTCTCCTTACTTCTCTCTTATGCACACCAAATGTTTTGCATTTACAGTGACCATTTCCTGTCTCTGCCTGTTGCTTTTAGCTGTCTCTGATCGACTTTGTGCCTCTGGGATCCCTGCATCTCCTGCTCCTGTGTTTTGCCGATCTCTAGCTCGATGAGCTAACACACATGCATGCATTTTTCTTTACAAGTGCTTAACTGTATACACCACTAGACAGCTAAGACTTGATATAATGAACAATACTTTACTCAATAATACACATAAATAATCCTAATTACTAGCTGCTGGAGATTAAACATGAACAGATGATGTTGGTGGTGCAGAGGTGCTCAACAGCAGAGAGCTCTATCCAGAGACAAGAAATAACATAAACGAATGTAAGCAACTGTGGCATTGAACTTGTGCCAAAAAAGCTGATTACATCGCTTAACTGTATCTAACCCCCGTAACGCATCAAAAACTAATACAGTAGAGGGCAAAGTCACAAAATGCAGTTAAACCCTCTGAACTCTCCGGGAACCCAATGAGAGCCATTCGAAATTAAATCCATATCCTTTTACAAGCTCTAAGAATTCATTAAAAACGTTTTCCTTGTTCACTCCTACCTTCTCTGGATGAGGTAGTCTTCCAGGATGTCAAGGCAGCGCACCATCTGGGAGAAGATGAGAACTTTGTGTCCACCTGCCTTCATCTTGGGCAGCAGCTTGTCAATAAGAACGAGTTTACCTGCCGACTGAATCATGGCCTGCAGGTGGAAATCTACCGCTGCGGGGCTGTAAACTTCCCTAAAGTCTTCCATGATTTTTTCTTCAGCCCCTGAAAGTGAGAGAGAGAGAGAGAGAGACAAACCGTTTTAGGAACTTTACTAAGATAGATGTGTGTATGAGTGGCTTCAGCAGGGGTTTGTGTCTGAACCTTTGATGAGGTAGGGATGGTTGCAGCATTTTCGTAGTTCCATCATGGTGTTGAGCAGGTTGGGGACGTTGGCTTGGCCGGCGCCTTTAGCCAGGAATGAGAAGTTCTTCTCCAGTATTGCACGGTAATATTTCTTCTGGATGTTGGTGAGCTCCACTTCTATAATGGTCTCCTCTTTCGGGGCCAGCTTCTTCTCCACGTCCTCCTTAAGACGACGCAGCATCATTGGCTTCAGGATGGCCTGGAGTTTCTGGACCTGAATCAGAATCAAATCAGTATTTAGTACTGCACAATTAATCGCATCGCAATCGCAATCGCGATGTCAGACTGTGCGATTATATGACAGCAAAATGTTGCAATTATATTAAATAAATAAATGTGTGGACTTGTTAACACAAACTTTCTGATAACAGTTTGATGATTTTCCTTGCTGTTTAAAAAAAGAAAGAAAAACGAACAAAAAAGGCAGTGCACGTGTGGCATGCACGTGTGTGGCGTGCGTCGTCACTTGTGTGTGCGCAGCGCGGAAATACCAGAGCAAAGATGGATGCAGAGGAGATTGACAGTAATCTAGTAGCTAAAAAAAAAAAAACTCTACGTCTGTTGTATGTTGGTATTTTGGATTTAGGATTACTGACACTGAGCAGTTGCTACATCACGTGGCAATACAAAAACATTTCTAGTTTTACAAATACACATTTTAGCATTATCACTAAAATGTGTGTGGATTTTCTTTAAAACCCATCAAGTTGACTAAGGATACCATCCATTATAATCGCAATCGCACATCGCAATATTAGCATCAATAACCGCAATGGGAAAAATTACCCAAATCGTGCAGCCCTACAGTATATTTATTTTTTTAACACACAAACACAATGAAAGAGGACATACCACAAAGTGCTGTTGCTGATATATAAAACCATAATACATATTATATTATTGTATATGATCATTTTGATAATTACAAATTAACCCAAGCCATAAAAGAAAATTTATTTTTATGAAACGAATTGCTTTATCCCAATGAGGACATTACCAACAGTCCCCCACATGTAAGTTTTGTCATAATAAGCTACCTTCTGATAACAAATTGTCCCAAAGCTATAATAAAGTGTATTCCCATCCTAATACACACACACAGTGAGTGTGCATACCTGCTCCTCAGTCTTGAGGTCTCCAAATTCCTGCATGAAGGTGTTTTCAGCGGGAAAACGGGTTGGCTCCAGGAAGTGCAGCAGACTAAAGAGTTCCTCCACTGTGTTCTGTAGGGGGGTGCCCGTCAACAATACCTTATGTTCCTAAGGGTCAAGAGGTCAACAGATGCCAAATTAAAAATCAGTTAAAAATGATAAGTGGGTTACTGAACATTTAACAGCTCATTTGTACCAGGCTCATGAGTTTGAAACCCTCCAGTAGCTTGCAGTTCTTGTTTTTGAGCCGATGGGCTTCGTCAATGATGACACACCGCCAATCGATTGCGTTGAGTTCTGGACAGCCTCCCAAAATCATCTCAAATGTGGTAATGACCGCCTGGAACCGGTAGGCACCTCTTATCACACGACCCTGTGAGAGCAAGAATGAAGAGAGAGAGAGAGAGAGAGAGAGAGAGAGAGAGAGAGAGAGAGAGAGAGAGAGAGAGAGAGAGAGAGAGAGAGACAGAATGACTGATTGCACACTTTTCCCACATTTGTTTTTTTCCCTTCCCTGAGGTTTTGCATATTGCATGTAACACCAGTATACAATGACATATCACTTTCTTACATCAATCATTCCTAGATGGTTTTAAAAACAACTTTGTAAAAAATAAGAGATACATTCTTACCAAAATGAAGCTAAATTAATATTTTTTGTTGCTTTTGCTTTACTTTTGGACTTCGTATGCATAGTTTTTGCATGTTTTTATTGGTCTATTGTTCAGATCTATCTAATAAACATTTATTATCTCAATAATGAAATGACAGACCTTAATTATAATGTTATCAAATAATGATCCTAAGAGGTATCCAATAAAAAAAACTTATTAGCAAAAATTATAGCAGAAATGATGTGAAATCTCACCTGAGAGTCTCTGAAGTACATCTCATACTGCTGGAGCATCTGTCTGCTCACCACACTGCCATGGTAGACAATGACATTGAGGTTCGTCCAGGTTCTGAACTCTCTCTCCCAATTAGTGATGGTGGAGAGCGGGGCAATGATTAAAAATGGCCCCTTGATCCCTGTGCGATAGATCTCCTCGAGAAATGTGATGGACTGGATGGTCTTACCCAGACCCATTTCATCAGCCAAAATACAGTTACGCCTGCAAATAATAAAAAGAGTCGGTTGATTAGTCCAATAAAAACAGGTCATCATGGCCCTCGATTCCATGAAAACACTCTCGTCAAAAAACTAGAGAATAAATACATTTACAAGAGATGTTGGCTACATTTTTATGGAATCCAATTAGGGGTGTCAACAGATTATAATTATCGTGATTTATGTTATGATGATTTCACATTACATTTACATGTGTATTTATGCATTTGGCAGACGCTTTTATCCAAAGTGACATACAGTGGATTCAAGCTGTACATTTTTTCTCATCAGTATGTGTGTAGCCTGGGAATTCATCAATCATTTATAACTAAACAATGACTTGTTCTTTACACAAAGCTATTGGCTAACAGCATATGGATTCAAACTGACAGTACATTAAGTTGAGTCAGTCCAAACTTTGAGAATGTCCAAAACAAAGACAAAACACAGAAAGGACCGGGAATGAAGCAAAAATAGGTTATTTAGTCAATTTATTCCCCGACTAAGGTACCATCCACACCACAGCTATCACGATTATTTAATATTGAGTTCAACAAGAATCTGAAAACGAGGACATGGAAAGTATGCATATAATTTTACTGAAAAAATAAAAGCTATGCAAACATTAACCCACATGGGAAAGTGTAGAACAGTGAAGGGCATTGTACATGTTATGCGATACATTGCAAACTCTGCTTGTGATCTTGCCGACTTTGTGTATGGCCGTTTTCCATACAGACAGTGTGGAATGCAATGAATCCTGTTACTGTTTAAGCTCAAGCGAGAGAAAACATGCTGAAAACATATACTCCATTTTGTGCTACATGTAAGTGATGGCTGATAACAGGAAGGGTTAACCCATTAGGACCAGATCTTTTTTAGCCTCCAGTCATAGTCAAATGTTTCCAGTACTCCATGTATTGATACAGTATATTCTGGGTTTCTTTAATAAATAGATACTTCCGAATTTGTCCAAAAAGTTTAAATGAAGTAATGTAAGTAATGCAAAGTCATTTGGAGAGCTTTTGTATTTGCATGTTTGATGTTTATACCCCTAATGAATTGCGCAACAATTATTACTATAGCTTTGTTTTTATAAAATATCATTGTAATCTTTGTCAAACTTTGTAATCATATTGGTTGGAAAGATTATTTTTATATTACAGTTTAACCTTCTAAGACCTTATATCACATTTTTTGTTGTTTGCACCATAATACTTAATTCTGTGTAACTGGAACCTGTTGTACACAAACTTGGACACAGGGCCGGCCCTGGCCAATTTGCTGCCCTAGGCAAGACTGTTGCCCCTAGAATCCCAAACAATTGTGTTCCGATCATTTTGTTCATAAACTTACACAGAAACAAACTGCACAGCTTTGTCTTGTTTTTCTTTATTTTGAAAATATTTTGAAAACACACGCACGCGCATGCACGCACACACGTCCTGTCAGGCATTTGATCTTGACATTGTTAGAATCTTGTCTTTTTTACATGTTTTAAAGGCTTTCTAAGCGAATCTGCGAGACATTAGTTTTTGTTGACGTTTGAATTGTTTTCAAACAGACGGAGCGTAGCTAACTCCTCCCTCTCCCTTCCGTGCTTTCATGAACGCGCCCAACCCCCACCCCCAAATCCTTCTTGTCGTTTATTGGCTGGAATACTTTGTTATGGTTTCTGTTTGTAGGTTTGGCCACTGTGTTGTTATTGCCGTTTGTGAAGCCTGGGCTGTCTACAGAGATCGTGTTTTTTTAAAGTTTGATCAGCGGACAGGCTCGGGAGATTGTGCTCATTGTTAAATAGCTCTGTGGCTATACTGCACTGAAGCGGCAGTTTAAAATATAATTCCAGAATTCAGCGAACGTCAAGAACAAGAAAACGGAAACAACAATCAGACCGAGATGCGGGATTTACATAACTTTACACAGACCATGTTTAAATGTCGATGTTTCAAGTTCAAAGAAAAATATTTGGTTATTATATTTATTGGTTCTTCCTAACCCCAAATAGTTGGAAGAAATCTAAAATGCAAGCCAAACCAAAGCTCGGGTCTTAGGAGGTTAAACGGGCATTACAGGTAAATAAACACACAAAAAGTGATCAGATCATTTTCAGCAGGCTAGAGACAGGAAGGATTCGTGTGTCAGTACTGAGGGTTTACTCACCTGTTGTACCAGTTGAAGAGAAGCCAGTTGACCCCCTCCAGCTGGTAATCCCTGAGACAATTTCCATTACAATACTGACGCGATTGCTCCCGCTTCTTCCAGTGACTCGCCGGAGGACGTTCCTGCAACATAGACCAAATGGGTTTAATGTAAACTAGAAAAACTGTATATCCAATTCCACTAAAAAAGGTAGCGACTGAAACAGTAAGACGGAGCCGAAAGATGGTCTTACTTTTCTATCCGTGTGTGGTTTGACTGCCTGCAGCTGCTTAAACTCCTCGATCTTACTCTGGTCCACATCTTCATTCAGCTCCCATGTGCTGTCTTCATACGGCAGTGAGCACCACTTCACCAGATAATACACCACCGGCTAAACACACAGGAATGCTTTGAGATTACACAAAATACACTAACCTTGCAAACAAAGAGACAGCATGCCTCCAGGAACTACAGAGAGAGAGTGTAAATACGCTTTCACACACACATACACACAACTCAATAAGCAATCGCTACCTCTCCGCTATCCTTGTCCTGACAGTACGAGACCTCCAGAACTCTGTCGACTTCTACATAGTCCGGATTAAACGGTTCCTCCTCGATCTTTAACACAAACACACGTTTTTGTTTTTAATTCCTTTAGCAATGACAGATGAATCCTAACAATTCCAGATTACAGAGAAGTCTCAATGGAATCACAATGTTTGAATGACTAAATGATATGCCATTTAACCTGCAAACAATCACAAAAAGTCAACACACAGTGTGCATTTGTTATAGTTACAAACAAACAAAGGCGCCCTTACATCAGCAAAGAAGTGTGCCTTTTGTGCCTGTTTGATCTTGAAGCGCTTGATTTTCTGCTGGATCCTCTTGTCTTTCTCTAAATGTTGCTCCGTCGCCCACTCACAATGAAGATATGAGCTAGAACACACATGCATTTACATAATTACTAAATGCTCCTTACACACAGGCGTACATTTAATTATGCATGCTCATCAACTCATGCCCACTCTCTGACTAAACTGCTCTGATCTTCTTTGGATTATTAGCAGTGTGAAAACATCGTATTTCACAGCTTTAAAAGCTGACAGAGCAAACGAAAAAAAGCCACGCATAACCCACTTACTAGTTTTTGTACTTGACATAGTACTCCTCACATTCCACAATCACTCCAGGAGAAACCTGTCGAATGAAGAATCAAAACAATAATCATGTATAATTCATTTATACATAAAAAAACTGCACATCTACTGTACAGTAGGGGCTTTATTCTCAGCTGAAATGCACTGCAAGCTGCTTTGTTTCTCGATGTATACTGTAGTATGTACTCGTAAAAAAGTCGTAGGCACATTACTGTAGATTGCAAAACATTCAAAATCTATATCTATATTACCTAATGACATACTAATATATTTAATAAACATTTTAGTTTTGGTGAAGCATCTAATTCGCCTAATTGTGGTTCTGAATGAGTTACGAAAAACATAAGAAATTATGCAGATTGTAGATGCATTTTCATTACAGATTTGCACAAATCATATGCGATATGTCGCTAAGAACTTTTGTGAAATAATGTTGTTTTACAAATCGATGACATGGGACTAAAACAAGTCACTCTAAACATCATGTTGAAGAATATTTGTAGGTCTACTAATATCATGTCCACCACAGCAGCCATAATTTTTAAAGGGCATCTATTTCATTGCTAAAAAAACAACATTATTTGTGTATTTGGTATAATAAAATGTGTTGAAAAACACATTATTTTCCACATACCATACATTTTTATAGCTCCATGAAACGCACAGATTTTGTACAAAACTCATCGATTTGAAAAGCGCTGTGTCCCTGATTGGCCAGCTAATCTGTATGTTTTGATTGGCCTGAATACCTCTGACTGCAGCCGGAAATGTGACCATGTTTGAAAGATTCGCTCACAATACAATAGTAACAGGAGTGAACTTACAGGCTGTGAGTCGAAGCCGTAGGAATTATGATAACGTCGGTCTTGTCTACATCACCAATCTCAGGAAGTAAACTGTTGCTTACAATCCGTGTGTTTGTTGTAGAAAAGAGATTTATGTTGAAGACGATAACTTGCGTCATTGTTTACTTTGGGGTATGTACCTTTTGCATATCATTAACATGTACTAACACACACTTACACACCAAAGGAAATGTAATATCGTGAATCAGATAATTGGTGCTCTTTAATCGAATTAGGCGAAGGAGTGTTATTCAAACATTAATGCCAAGGAAAGCACCTTTATTTGGGAGTGGCAATGTATGAGGTGTTTCTAGGAGGTTTTAGTAAATACCACGTCACTTTCAAATAATAATTATGCGACTTACATAATCAGGTGACCTGAAAATGTAAATAAAATGCGAAATGCACCTTTTCCGCCTCATGCGAGAGTAAACACTTTTTGCGATATATGGGAGTATTGACGCATTTCCATTGTCCATATATTTAATTCGCAATGTGAAGGATAACGGAAACTCAGTTGGAGTTGTAGAATGTCGTTACCTCTTTTTTCACCAAGCGAGATGCCATGATTTTATCAACCACAGCAGCATCTTCCTCACTTGGGTTCTCCTGTAAACCAATACATACAACAGAACCTTTATTAATGCCATGGTACACACTTAAACATAGTGCTCTCTAATATTTATATTAAATATACACAACACATGATGTTGTTTTTGCTTGCAACGTGAAACATAATTAAGCAACACTGCAGATACAGTGATTTCAATGTGCTTTTGCTTGATCATTATGTTCCTCAAAATGTCTAAATTGACTAGTTTCACAATTCTTCATTGTCTTTGCAAGATACATAACAATAGCATCTCTGCTTTGAACTTCAGTAGCATAGTGATACTACATAATTTCAATCACATCACATTGCCTGTCCCAACGAATCAATTCATAATTGTCTTTTAAAAACGTACACAATTACACACATAAAAATAAAAAGATGCGTTGGTCTTATGTTAAAGCTCAGATAATAAGAGATAAATATCATGCAAACATAAAAAATCTCTATGCTGCCACATGCATTCAGACTACACATCCTCACCACAAAGAGTTGCACTTTAGGCTCTTTGTGAGCATTGGAGCTCTTCTTGGCTTTGACGATGACCTTCATTTCTTCTTCAGACAGTCGAGCCTCCCCGTCTTCCTCATACTTCTTCCTCTTGACCTTCCTGTTAGAACGTCGCTTCTGTAAGCATACGCACACACAAGTGAGTCTGGTTTCATCTGACATTTTCTCGTTAGTGTTGGTATGAGTAACGGACCAAGACTTTTGAGCGGTACGGCATTCTCACAATCCTACAGACCAAAAAACACTATTTGAGAAACCAATATCGAGAAACATCTGTGCCACGGTATTTGTGAATGAGTTCCTGTGTGTTTGATTGAATATGGGTGTACTGTACTTGGTATATGAGTTCATATAAGTAAGAGGAGAAAAGAACTCTTGCGCATGCACAAGTTTATTTTTTACTCGGCAAATCACAGACGCCCTGATGGGATCGGGGCCCTTCAGTAAATTAGTACAGAGCAGAGCGTGTGTGCCTGTCCTCCCAAATATAACATGACCTAAATGTCTATGAGTTAAAGTAAATGGGACCCTGGTGTTTCCCAGAATGTAACAGGGGCACATAGCTGCAGCTTTATCTCAGGCTACTCGAGTCATCAAAAGCACACTGCTTTAATTAACACAAGGGTATTAAAGGGGAAAGTCACATCTGCAAGGGATGAGGAGGGTACCATGGTTGGGGAGGATGAGAGGTGAGTCATTTCAGAAGAAAGAAATTCATTCAGCATGCAGTCAGTTCAGTCTCTCTGCTTACATACAGTATGCATGCAGGGTTTAACAATCTATGTTTATGCTTTATGAAACCTTTCATGCACTTACTAATAATTATTTTAGATACTGAACATAATGGAAATGGCACAAGAAAATCACTGTACACGAAAGTAAAAAAGCTCACTGAATCATTGTCTTTAGAAGATCTTCGCGGTGGTCTGTCATCATCAGACAGCTCATCTGAGGAATCCGCCTTCTTCCGTTTCTTCTTCCCAAATTTTATTACGATTTTCCTGTAAAAGGGACAACACAAAGAGACAACGGTCACATTAATCATGTCATGTTGCTACAAACCTGTATGACCTTCTCTGAGTCATACAAATTTTGAACAAACAAACATAAACAACTAAACATTTTTTGGGAGCACGGATTCTTTTAGAGCTTACAGAGAATTTAAAATCTCTGCACCCAACAACCACAATGCTTTCAAGGACCATAAGCTAAAAATACAAGTTAACCTGTTGGAAAATAAAGTGATTTATATCTTGTAGCAAAAAATGGGCACATGGACTTCTTAATCAAAATCATGAACATCTAATTAAACGATTTGGCATGGCCTCTTAATTTAAGACAAATTTTTAACTATAGCATATAATGACATTCTGGAAATTGTTGAAGAAATCCCCATTTCTGTTCCAGCATGCCGAAGCCCCATGCACAAAGCAAGATTCATAACGAAATACTGCATTGTATCTTGAGCTAAGTAAAGAAGAACCTAACTACAGTAACCTACAAAAACCCCACATATACTGTAGGTTTGTGTGACCTCATACTTTCAGTTGTACAGTACAGTGAAAGTGATGTAATGTCCTCAATCCTCTAATTACTCAGTTTAGGTGTCTGCCTTGCAAAATGAATACTGGTAGGTCATATTGATTTACTCATTATGGTTATATAATAAAGTTTCTAATTGAGCTCTATCCTACATATCTACAGTAATCAGTACTCACAAATCCAAGTTGTTTTCACCAACACCATCCTATAATACTAATTCCTTTGAAACGTTAGCATTAAGCACTGCGGTTACAAACACTTTCTAAGAAGCCTGAAAGCCATTATGTAACATAAAAACTGGCAGAATAAACAGCTCAGTCTCTCGTCAGTCAGCTTTATCTGCTATTATTACATGGCACTCTGGAATGCTCGATTCTATTAGGTCAATGGCGACATTCCAAGGTTTATTATTCCCATATAACAACCGCATGAAACATAGCCTCATTCGGGTAATGCAAGTCATATTGATAATTTAATACTTACAAAAAATGTAATTTAATTATGCATAATTATTAACATACATGAGGTTTTATTTACAAATGATTAAACCGAAATGCATGTTAGTTTTGAACTTTGACCTTTGAACTCTTTGTCTTTGCTTAAAGCAGCATTTTGGAAATTTAAAGGAAACATTTTGTGCTTAATGAAGGTTTAAATATCTTACTACAATATACAGTATCAAATAGGGCTGGGTATCGAATAAGATATTCCAGATAGATTCAATTTCAATTCACAAGCTATCAAATCGATTTGATTTCGATTCTCAATTTTCGGGTCCGGTTCTTGGGTCGGTTTTTATACTCGATTCTCGATTCAACTCAATGAATATAGATTTAATACAAATAGTATATTAATAAAAAAGAACAGTGAACAGCAGTTTACAAGTGGGTAATTAATAAAAAGAAATGAAAAGCCACAACACTATCGTTGTCGTCTTGCTTGCGAAATCTAAAATGCTATCATACCTCTCACTTTTTATGTGAAGGTGGCATCAACGTCGATGAAGCACCTAAAACCGCCATTTTAAACACTGAGTGCGTTTACATGCACAGTCTTACGCCGATTATGCTTAATAAACTGATAACACGTGGGGTCATGTAAACGCGTAAAGCGGTTTTCTTTAATCGGGGAAAGCCCATAAACGGCGTAAGCAAAAACCGATCGGCACAGGTAGTTTTTTGCTCATTACGCCGATTTCGCGTGGCATGTAAACACCTTAACCCGCTTTCTCACTGTTTTGTCCATGTGCGCATGTCTCCGCGTATGAGAGATAAACGTCACACGCGGAAGTAAGCGCAAGGTAACGCATAAAAGTCTCAGCTTGACTAAAGCAGTTGGCAGAGAAACTGTGAAAATAAAAGCTAATGTTACATTTACAGGTTCTGCAGACACGAGGAGAGATACAACAGTACAGCTTAAGACAGATATGCCGTTGACTTTTTGATCGACTATTGTATACTATAGGCGGTGACGTCACTATAATAGATAATTCTTCAAGTCCCATGTAAACGCAGTTGTCTGCATAGCCGGCTTATTGATTTGCATGTAAACGCATGAAAACAGTTTTCTGTAATAAGCAGATTTTTATTAGTTATCCGCTTATTCTGTGCATGTAAACGCACTCACTGAATGAATGAATGACAGGCTCGCCTCTCGCTCCTTGGTAACATCGCATAACGCAAAAAATCTAGTGAAGAAGACTAGTAATTAAATTAACGTTAATCTTACGTTCAATGTTTGCGTAAATAAATATGAAAGAAAAAATCGATTCTGCTCTTGAGAATCGATTTTGAATTGACCACGTTTAAAAAAAAAAAAAACTATTAAACGAAAAAAAGATTTTTTTGCCCAGCCCTAGTATCAAAGCAATATTTCATGTCCATATATTTACTTATGTTACAAGACGACGTCTAATGGGTGAAAAACGTACATTTAGTCGGATGTAATCCCAAATAAATAGCTTCAGGGTGATCATCACCCTGTCGAAACGGATTCTGCAATAACAACCGGATGTCTGGACATAATACCTTACATATCATTTAATGAAGCCACACCTTCAGCGCATACCACAAGCCATTTCTTTCAAACAGTGGAATGACTGTAGGAAGTAACTAAAAATACAAAAATAGACGATATAGTAAGATGTGCACTAAATTCTCTGTCACCCTTCTCAAATCTGTGTAAGGCACCCAGTTCTGTATTTTAAAGCCTGCTGAACAGATCAAGGAAATGATTCTCATAAAACAGGACATCTGCTACGTCTACGCGAACACAAACCCTCACTCACTCTTTCACTCTTTTTCTCTCACTTTGGGTCCTCCTCTTTGGATGATGTTACACTTCACTAGTCTATGGGACAACGTGACTTCCTGGTTGCCTAGCAACCTGATTGGAGTGAAGCTGGCAGCGTGGGTGGAAGCAGTAACGCTGTATCCTGTGAGTGACACATGAGCTGCACTCCTCATACACTCCACAGCAGCTGTGAAATGAGACTGTGAGGTGGTCTTTACCGAGCACCTGTGTGCGTGTGTGTGTGTATAGACAGAGCTGGATAAAGCCCACCTGTGTGAGAGCATGTGAGAAAAAATCTTCCTTTTTCATCTACAGTAGTAACCTATCAATGCTTTTATATAAAAATTAATAAATTATCAGAAAACAAAATGATACACTGTTTACCAAAAAATATAATTTAAATATATATAGGAAAATGTTGATCCTTTATATTTCACTGCAGTGGCTTAATTCCAGGAATGTATCAACGTATAGAGCTCTGGAATCATAAAACCAGACAGGAAAAACAAAAATATTCTAGAAACTCCTGATGGTAAATGTTTCAGACTGAAGCTGTAAGAGTAACTGTCCATTTCATCAGTAGGCTGTTTGTTCCTGTCATTCGACTCACAAATGTCAGCAAGAGTTAGACTATCATTGTCTAACTATCACAGCCTTACATTGAAATTTAAACCATGCACTATGTTACAACTCCAAAAAAGCTACCATACAACTGTCCAGAACAGCAACGTTATATTTACTTCCAAATGTCAACTGTACTGCTCGTTCGGGACTGAGTGATATTTTGGATATCTTGCTCTGAGAACATTCATGTTCAATGGCTAAAGAATGCTAAATCTAAAAACAGAGAAAGGTGCGAGACATCTATTCTTAATCCTGTCTGCATCTTTAGGGTGTCTTTCATTCATGTCTTTTACAGTTAACATAAAAGAAGTAGCCATCTGCATCTGAAATAAAATATCGGATCCTTGATTCTGATCAGCCAATGTGGACACTCCGAGGTTTGTTATTCCCAGAAAACAACCACCAGAAACTAAAAAAACACCTTCATCTGGGTACAGTGAGTCATCTTGACACAGATACGGTTTACACATATTATCAAATATGCATAATTAAAAAAAAAAACATGTCATTTATAAATGATCAAACCAAATGCATGTTTAAACTTTGTACTTTCTTGAACGCAACTTGGCTTAAAGCCGCTATGAAACATGTTTGTCTCACAGAAGGTTTGTGTTTCTTAAAAATAAGCTAATAAAAAATATCAAATTTCATGTGGAAAGTAGCCATGTAGCCAAGCTTCTCTTTCACTTGTTTACTTAAAGCACCAAAAATAATGGTTAATGGTATTCAAAACAAAAAGACACTGTGCTTCCTTCTAAATCAGGGGTGTAAAACAAGGCTCACGGGACAAATCCACCCCCTCTTCTTTTATGTGGCCCGTGAGAGCTTACAAATTATTTTGCTTATGTGGCCTGAGAGAGCTTACAAATTATTTTATTATTATTATTTAGTTTAATTTTTTGCAGGGTATTTTCTGCTTTTTTTAGCAGCTGCCAAAACAATTTTTTGTCCTTTTTTGATAATTGAATGTAATTAAAGAGTTTATGTTGATGACTGCAGGACAGAAAACGAGCCGAAAGCCCCACACACGCACACTTTCCAAACTAAGCACAGTATCTGCTCTTTCCTCTCTCTCTCTCTATCCCTCCCTCCCGCGCTCATGTTTGTATTCATCAAAATAGATACAGAATGGTAAAAGGTCGGAAGACCAAATACTATCCAGCGAGGAAATGTTTTCTGTCTCGTTTACACTAATGTTTTGCGATGTCCAGCTGGGATTAGCACACAATGAGTCTATTTCCGCAAATGTTTGATTTGATTATTGGTATCTTAAAATGCCTCTCATTTTATTACCTTCGCAATGTAGAATAACAGAAAAATCGTAGAGTGTGCTCACATACAACATATGTTTTTGTTACCGCATAAATGTGTGTTAGGTTATAAAAAACCAGTAGTAATTGAATGCAGATGTAATTATGCAATGTAATTAAATGTCACGTTCTTTCTGATGCCATTTTTCAAACCCTAGTTAGTGTGTAATGTTGCTATAATAGCATAAATAATACATGTAAAATGATAAAGCTCAAAGTTCACTGCCAGGCGATATATTTTCTTTAACAGATTTTCCCTTTTAAAGCCTACAGCGAACGGCCGGTTTGGACTACAGCCCTCTACTTCCTGCTTTAATGACGTCAACAGCTTTTTTGACTAAACTCCGCCCACAGGAATACGTCAGTTGCCAGTTTAGCTAATGGCAAGCTAAGCTGCTGTCGAATCACAACACACTAAACAAACTACACAATCAGAACTTGATACGTATTTCTAAAGGAGGGACTTCATAGAACAAGGAAGACATCAGACCGTTCTGAGGACAGTGAAAACAGCGGTATACAGATAAGCAAATTGTGTGAAAAATACCACGTTTTTTTACACGTGAAACATGAAGACATTGTTATATTGTGCACTGTAAACACAATAAAAGCTTCAAAAACACAGAAAGAACGGGAGCTTTAAATAGTTGATACATTCATGTAGTCTTACAAATACAATCAGCCCTTTGAGAGCAACCGTAATGGTGATGTGGCCCGGGATGAAATTGAGTTTGACACCCCTGTTCTAAAGCAAGTATATATTTTGCTTCAAAATAAAAAGTGTCTTTGATGTGATTAATACAGCCTGAAATAGTGAAAAACACTTCATAATATCAAGGTCACAGATCTCTACATCAACTCTGCCATCTCTGTCTATCGATATCAACTTGTTAGGCCTTTGAAACTTTGAAGTCGCAGAACCATCACTGAAATCTCTCACAATCTCACATATAAACAAAAACAACAAATACTAGTGACTACAGTGTACTTTAGCATTATGCACAGTAAGAAATTTATTTTTTACTATAGCATCAACTGTACGTTTGACTATTCAATGCTTTGTAAGGAGTTTTAAAAGATGTCAGTGTACGTGCGTCTTTATGATTCTCCACTGCAAGTACACCATTAGGTACACCATTATTTAAAGGTTATATGAATCAGAGACAAAGACACACACACACGCACATACAGTACACACCGAAGAAAAGAGGGCGATTTTCAACCACAGAAGGCTACATTAATATTTCATGGGTTGTAACCTAGGATACATGTCTGCAGACTCTGCACACGCACACGCACACACACACTTATTCGTTTTCTAGACCTAATAATGAATACACAAACACACACCTCGTTCTTATGTGTGTAAATCTATGTGGCTTAATATACACCAGCAGTACAAAACCTCACATGCTAACACGCCCTTAAACACCACAGCACAAGTAATAAAAATATATATTAGACCCACATCTGAAATGACAACATGAAACTTTGAGTCCAAAAACAATATGTAAGAAACCTTAACTCCATTTCTTCCTCCTCCCTTTCAACTCTCTCAAACATCAAAGCCCGTTTAGGGTAAGTCGTTTCATTTGGCGGCCATATTGGCGACCCCCCCCCACGCAGCTATTTCCAGTCATACGAGTGCAGTACTTTCTTACTTGAATTGGGGAAACACCGAAATCCTGCCAAAGTCAAAATCCAAGCCATTAACGTCTGATAACAGTGATATTATAAACTGAGCTTATTTAAAGAGTGGTTCAGACTAGTTCAGCTAATGCGCTAGCGTGTTTAAGAATTAAAAGAAAAATAATTTGTCTCTTTTAATTGCAAGGCAAAACTTTCAACCCTACAGCCGGCTTATTGATTTATCTCGTTCATTTGATTATGAGTGGTCTATCTCATCACCTTTTAATGTCTCTAAAATACATCCTATATCCATCCATCTCTATCAAAGCTGTAAATGTGTGTGACTGACTGCGGTCTCTCTCTTTATCTCTCTCTCTTTAATGGCAGCTTTTGGCTGTGCCGCACTGTTTGGTGCAAAGCGGGTCAGTAGGTTTCTGGCTTGGCACTCCATTACAGGCTCAAAGATACCAGCCATACAAAATATGAATCTTAAGATCACAAAAACTCAACAAAACCAGTTCCTCAAAACAGTTATCTATAAGCAAGTCTACATTTAGACTATGTGAGTGCACCATATACTCAATAAAAGTCCATAGTAGTGTCTGAAATGGATCTGGATATGGATGTAAGGTCTTACTCCAGACCTCCAGAACGTCAACTTAAACCAAAAACAATAGAAATCTACCTCTACAGAGAGATGAATCAGGTATTTTTGACATCCATGCTTGACACTCGTGAAAATGAAACAAAGCTTGAATAGTGCGCAAGCCATACACAACAAAAGCAGATTACCTGGATTTCCATGGCATAAATGAGCCTTGCCATCTGTGTATTTTGCAACCTTGACTACTCCTTCAAACATTGCACACTAAACAAAATATGTTTAAGGTACATGTGGGGGTTAAGAAAATAGCTCACTGTAAATGAGACTATTCAGTGGGACTTGCTGTTCATACAGTATACTGTATGACCTTGCCAATTGCCAATGTATAAAAATGTGCCCTAAATCCACTTATGTAACCCATTCACCCTTATGAATGCGTTCTTGATCTGTGTCACCAATGTGTAGACGGAGGAGGACCTCATAGGTTGAGGACGGTACTTATGCCATTCTAACACACAGTAATGTAATAATTAACGTCAAATAACAAGTGATCACAATACTTGACACCACCTGAAGCTCAACACTTAAATGAAATAGATAAATATAAACAGATTAATATCACCTTCAAACCAGAGCACAAACAATAGCACACCAAAGTAACGCCAGGTGACAACATCCTGTTCGCTTACAGTGCAAAACAAGCTTGAAAAAGTTGTCAAACCAGACAGGTATCTGCTTTTTCTAGTATTTTACAGGTACATAGAGACCTCTTTTCATAGCATACAATTAAACATGCAAACATTTCTCTCTTTATCACTGAACATATAAAGCAAACCAGTATGTATTAAAATAAAAAGCTATTATTGTAGGCTGTTCATTAGAGTGATTTTACCATGGGAAAAGTGCAACCTGTAATATATGTCTGTGAAATCCAGGCTAAAGTCTCATAATGTAATTATTAGACTATGATGAGCATGATTTTTATTTGATTTCACATTGATTTTAATCTTTGACATGACCTTACTTAGTCAATATTAAAGATATTACGATTATATTATCACACATTTGGTCAAATGCACACACACGCACACACACACCAGCTTTATTTTGATAGTACAGTGTAGAGAGGACAGGAAATTGGGATGGAGAAAGGATTTGGGTTGACCGAGAGGCAAACAGGAGGCAATACTCAAACTCTTTGGGTCACCCAAAATATCTCAGCCTACTAGGCTACTGGCGCTGACTAATCTTGAATTTTAATCCCCTATATGGTACCAAGAATTACTATTACACACAGACTGAGGAGACTAATTACTTTATAACAAAAAGACATGCGAAAAGACACTAATGTTACATGTTATTAATTAATATTAGAATATGAAATATAGTTCATTATCCCAACTGTAGGCTATTTGTAGTTCCCAAGCAACAACCTGGCACATACAATACAAGTTAACATAATAAGGCACATGTGGTCACAAGTGTGCAATTATCCGCATTTTGCAAGAGCTTCAAGCGCTGCTTATCCTTTCCGATTAATATAAACAGTCAACAACTGCTTTCTACTACCATGCAATATTCTGTACTAGAAAGATGATCAAGCTGTGTCCTAAAACAGTAGTGAAATCATCCAGCGAGACGTTGACTCTGAACACACGTCTTGTTTGTCTTGTCAGAAGTATTTGGGTCAGTCAGACTGTTAATCCATTAAGCACGATGAACAAGTCGAACACACTGCTTTTACAAACTCAGCGGGAATGCTTGACATTTTGATGCTACAGGGTTTGGTAGGTTTGTATTCGTAGAGACGGACCTGGAGAGTGTGCAAGAAAGTCGCATGAGCACTAGATAAGCTACACAGCAGGGTGTTACAGACTGCAATGGTCCTCCCATAATGCATTTGACCTAGAAAGATCACATTCTTCCATTCAGTCCTATATTATTGCAGATCACATGATACTGAGATAAAGCTCTGAATGCTCGATGCAGCTTCATGATGTATTAAAACCTTCCAGAACAGGCTGTATGCGTGTACATATGCAGCATCTTGTACAAAAATCATTAACCATAACAAGGACTGGAGAGCAGCAGATTATGTTTAGCTTGAGTTTGTTTTTTTGCCATGCTTATGGGTTACACAACAGGAGGCTAATTTTTCATTCACCCATCAGATAACTCGTGATTGTCGGCTAATGATCTAAGTGAAACTTCAGAATTAATCTTCTGCATGAAATGTAATGAACTGTAAATATCTAATGAAACTTAAATAATGAAATACCATTTTATATCATTGTTTACCTGTCACGGGCTAAATCTTCTACGGAAGGATGTGTTTGCCAATTTAACAATGTTCAATGCCCCTCACACCTTGATAAAACACTGCCATTCTTACAGCTCCACACTTATTTAGGTTCAAACACAAAATGGGGCCAGCATGCTTGTACAAAGCATGCAAAAAAAAATTAAAAAGCATTTTGTTACAGACATGGTTTTTAAGGAACTCCAATAATTATCCCTGTCATGCAGAAATTGCAAACATGTCATGTCAAAACCACACCTGCACAACACTTTCATTCACTCAAACAAACCCAACAAATTAAAGTCACTCATCCACACGCTTGGAGACAATTTAACAGAGGTCTTACCCAATTTGACTCTTTTGTTTGGGCTTGGAGGACGCCACAATCCGGGCACTCTTGGAACTCTTATTCTTGGCTTTGGATTTGGAGCCCCCCGCCTTGTGACTGTGGTGCTGCGACGATGAAGACGGGAAGCTTTCGGGACTCATGACGCGTGGGATATTTTTCTCTCCTCTCTCCCGTGCTTTAGCGATGGCCTCTGAGATTATTCGATTGGCCTTTAGTTGTTTATCATCCGAAAGGGGCGACTCCATCTGCTGCTGCTGCCGCTTCTTTACCCGTTTCTCGGACACGGATGCGTACGAGGATGATGAAGAGGAGGAAGAAGAGCTACTCTTCACTGGTGGGCTGAGTACCCGCACCTGACTGCTGGGACCATTAGTGTTCTTAGGAGGCTATGACAAGAAAGAAAAAGAAAAAAGTTACCACCAAAACATCATCAAAGTGTACAAAATCACTCGGTGAATGGACAGCGAGTGGACAACTTGCTAGATATCGACGTCCTTTGTTGTTATGTAGGCAGGACTGCACAAGAAGCCAATAGACATGTTTCGATTCTGTAATTCCATATTGTAAACCCATGTTGTACAATATTCTGATTAAGATACCAATGACGCCAGTCTGAAGGTCAATAAGAGAAAGCTACACAACTACAAGATGAATTCGGTAGCCATAACATTACTGTTCCCTAGCCGTGACCCAGGAAATCTGGACTCCAGCGGATGTAAATACTTTAATAGGTTTCTTATTAAGAGGGACAAAGCCATTATAGTAAAACAGTTACTCTGAACATTGAGATTAAGAGTGCTGTAAACCTTTTCAACCATTTCACTAAACTTCAACCACTATTTGTTAATCTCCACAAGCCCTGATCTTCTAAAACATGCAAGCAACACAATGTCAGCAGACCTGAATGTGCAAAACAAATCATAGAAGAGAGCGTTTCTGGCTTGTTTTCAGATGTTGCCCGGAATGCTACTTCTTACGGGGAGTTTAAAGTGTTCACAAGGACAAGTGTGAGTACCTGACACCTCTTTCAAAGATAGCTGTTAGGTCGATATCATAAAAATAAAATTCTGCTATTAATTGTTCATCCTTCGTTTTGAACCATTATACTGTTTTTAATGCGTTTAATGTTCATTCATTTAAATGAAACACATTCAAATAAAATTTATAGAAACCAAATACTGATTTTTTGCATACAGTGACAGTTTAAATACTTGAAAGACATAGGGAACAGTATTAAATTACCCTGGGTACTGTTACAAGTCTTATAAAAACAGATTAAAGCTTTAATCTGAGAGCTGCCTTCTGAGTAGCAAAAATCATAGGCAAATAAATGTAACTTAATTTTTAGTTTTTCATCACGAAAGCTATCATATGACTTCAAGGAAATTTTAATATTTACATTTATTTATGCGAACGTCTGCAAAAATGAAAATTCTGTCATCATTTACTCACCTTCATATCGTTACAAACCTATATACATTTATTTTGTTTTGATGAACACAAAGGAAGATATTTTGAGGAAACAAGGACTGGGTATCAATTCAGATGTTCCAGATCGATTCGATTTCAATTCACAAGCTATCGGTTCGATTTCGGTATTCAGTTACGGTTATCGTGTCGGTTTTTTATACTCGATTCAACTCAATGGATATAGACGGTTTCAGCAGTAACAACATAAACAAGCGGTGTTGGTGGTCAACACATAACTTCCGGGAAACTCCGCTAAGAATAAATAACAAAGTACTTAGTTACATAATTACATAGTTTATTTATATAACAAGCAAAATAAACAACACGTAGATTACCTAGGAAACCAAAACATTTGTTATTTTTGATGAGGTATTTGTTTTAAGAATTCAGTTTAGCAACTAGTCGGACCATTAAAAAACTGAAACCGGAAGTAAAGCACGTATTGCGTCACCACCGCACATGCATCCGATGAAATCGTCTATGGATTATATAGAATATTATATTATTATATATATTATATTATATTAGAATATATTAGAATATAGACTGAATAAATGAATGACAAGCTCGCCTCTCGCTCCTTGGTTATATTGCGCAAGGCATAAAAGAGGATGGAGAAGACTATAGTAATTAAATTAACGTTAATCTTATGTTCAATGTTTGCAGAAATAAATATGGGTTCGTGGCCTTTGAGAATCGACTTTGAATCGACCACGTAAAAAAAGATTCATCGAAAAATCTATTTTTTTTCCCAGCCCTATCAGAAACCCCATTGACTTCCATAGTATTCTTTTTCCTACCATGGATGTCAATAGGGCTTCTGATCTAGCAGTTTGGTGACAAACATTCCTCAAAATATCTTCTTTCATGTTCATTAGTACAAAATAAATGTATACAAGTTTGTAACAACATAAGGGTGAGTGATGACATAATTTTCATTTTTGGGTGAACTCTCTCTTTAATTTCTTTAATATAGCAGATGCTTCTGTCCAAAGCGATTACAAATGAGATCTGTAAGCAGTCAATTTAAAGGTGTGTGGACTAGTTCAAGAGTGCTTTCGTTGTGCTTTTTGCACTTTTTAATGTCTGCCAACCTGTGGTCACTAGACTCTTGTTCTATGAAAAAGTTGTGTGAAGATAACACCATACTTGTTGTAACAAAAATAAAAGCAGGTTATCAATGGGTTAATAAATAATTTTTAGCCCAAACTATTGTAAAATAGTTTTACATTGACATCATAAAGCTTTATAATGTTTAAGTTTAACTATGTCTGGAATCAAGACAGTTATTTCAATCACATTCTCCATCACACTAATCCGGTGAACGCCAATAAATGCCAACGAACACAAAGTTTGTCGCTGCTTGTTGCCGTTTCTTTGCGTTCGTCTTATCAGAGTGAACTAGCCTTAAAGTAAAAATCTCTCCACAAAGAAACAACTGTAAAGATCCCTGATCAACCACTGCTATATCATTTCTACCAATCAGTGCAACAGGAGGGTTTTAGCAGAGCATGGCAAGCCTGAGTCTACCCACATACTCTGGATGACAACATGGGAAATCTTCCATCTTTGAACTGCTGCATCATCAATGTTCCTAATGCCTGGGTTTCATAACATTCTCTGTGACCAACCAGATACAGGACGAGATAAGGAAAGGTTCAGAGACCTGTGTAGATGAACACAGCACGCGACTTGGTCCTTATGCACACACGGCTACACAGCAAAATCACCAGTGTTAAATTTTCAGGGATGGTGTTAAATACACAGTGTTGATGTTGTTTTAACACTATCTGGTAATAAAATAACACTGCCATTGCTAGGCCAGTGTTATATTCACGACAGTGTCAGTGTTAAACAAGGGTGTTATCAGATTTCACTCTGAGCGGTGTAAATCAAGCCCCGCCTCCACTAAACATATCCTGTCAGGGATTTTACCGCCATTTTCTTTCACAGGAGGACTGAAGAGATCAGGTAAATCAGTCTCATAATATTCACATGGTTTAGCTAAATTAAACTGTTATTTCTCTGTCTGACTCTACGCAGCCATATGCCAAAAAACCTAAATAAGATATTTTTCCCATTTTATTTCCCCTTTGTTCGTTATTTGGTTCAGTTTAATCAGAGCTTGTGTTACGTTGTTCCCTTGTTAGTTTAGTATAAAGTTAAACTGCTAGCTAAAAGTTTAAAACCAAGAAGGATAATATTAACAGGAGATATGAACGAAAGAATTGAACCATGATAAAATGCGACATGCACTACAAATTGAAGGTATGAAATTAAGTTAAATGAAAGCTCGTTTATTCACCATATGATGCTCGTTATAAGGTAATCATATAGGCTAGATACCGTGAGTTAACGAGGTCGTTTACATGCACGTGAGTGCACGGATATCGGTTAATTATTCAAATTACTGAAAAACACGGAGAAAACCGCAACCGCATCGTCATGTGTTTTTCTAAGATGTATGCAAACAGGGGAAATTTCGCCAAACCAACAATTAATTTGACCAAAACCTCACAATATATCATCATTTGTATGCACAGATTGGATGCATTGTGTGTTGTAAGCTTTTCGTGGCGCTAGATGTCAGACAGATGCAAATAGCAAATACATACGAAAGTGTAAAACGTGTATGCGAACATTTGTTTTTTTCTGTCATTATAGATGCTAGTTTGGTGAAAGTTCACACTGAGTGCTTCAAATCATTCAGAAGAGATGCTGTTTTTAGGGCAGTTCATTAAAGAAGACCTGACATGGATGACTTCCAATGAGAAACGACTGCTAATACTTATATAAATTCATTACAGAAGGTAAGTTTATATATTTATACATATAAATCATTTTATTTGACATAACTGAACAGTTAACCAATCTTTTTAGTATATGTAGTTTTGTACATATTATTATTACTATTATTATTATTATTAATCTGGAAAGAAACTCACATGACCTGCTGCCAACTTTAATAAAAATATAATCTTCTCATACATCGTTTTGCTATTGAGGTCATATTAAATAGCAATCAAATTGATTACTATTTTGAAAATTAATAAATGAAGATTCATATTTTGTCTTGAGTGCTGTTTTTAATATAAAAAGAATGTTGAGTTTTCAGAGTCTTTATTGTCATTTTTTGTGATAGGACCCTACCAGACTATATTTGAATACGGCATACCCATGAATTCTGGAACTGTTATTCCTTAACCCAGTTTGGAGGATAAGCGCTTACCAACTAGTTATGTGAGTACACACAGTACATTTGTACTGTACACGGTCTCTAACATGATTTATTATACTGAGATGATTTTGATTCAAATAACGGTTAAAAATGCACCCTTTTTGGTATTTTCTTGACTCTTTTTGTCTTTGAAAATCTGCAGAAATATGCTGAGGTGATGTATTGCAAAATAGCCAACATACAACAATATGGATGACCCTCTGTCTGGTCAACAGGAGTTTCAATATGGTAAGTGTACATGGGTTTGCTACTTTTACGGTTTTAAAGTTTAACTGTATACTCATGGTGTTTAGCCTAAATTCTGTTTTGCTAGGACGGGACAGTTATGTGGCAGCTCTTCCCTGGCTCATTCACCTCTTGCCTTTCCTTTGTGAAAGGAAGAAAGAAGAAAGAGGGTCAATGTGCAACTGAAGCTACTGATTGTGCTGTGTAAGTTTTTTTAGTATTTTGTTCTAGTTATTTATTCAGCAGTTAGTTTGCTTGCATTGTTCACCCCATGTAAATGCATACAAGTTCATAAATACACATCAAATACATTCATCAAATACACTCTTTTAAAACACTTAGGTGATGAGCATCAATCCATGCTTTGAGGTGGATGGATCAGCACAGCCCTGCCTGCTCTGCGTTGGGAACAGAAGTTGCATCCAGAATTTTTGCATCATTCTGGACCAAAAAGCCATTCCCTCCATGATGAAGACCACTGATGCAGCCTTCCACTTCCATCATGAGTAAAACAACTACAGAACTAAATACCAGGTTGGAACGTATTTAAGAAAAATGAAACGTCTTTTGAATTGAAATGTCTGTTTTGCTATGGAAAAATCTTTAGTATTGTGAAGGACAAGCATTTCTGCCTGCCAGTAAGGTAATTGCAGTGTATTTTAATGTTCAAGTTTTGAGTAGGGTGGCTAATTTTTTTTAAACTCTCATTTGATATATTAAAGACCTTATAATAAGTGGTTTTCATGTCACTGCGCTGTGGTATAAGATAACTTTCATTATTCCATACTGTATTCTGTTTCTAATTGTAGCTGAGGTATTTAAATAAGCAGTATTAAATGCAAAGTGTTGTGTGTATCAATGTAAATATTAAATGTTATGTACTTTAATAAAAAGAGGTTTTGCAATATTTCCTGTCATTTGTCTTTTATATAAACAACCCATTAGCAACAAAAGTGGCTATTAATCAGTATTTTAACACTTAACATTGTTGAATTCACATTACACTGGTGTTGACCTTAAATTAGGAGTGTTAATTTTTAACACTGTATTTCTGTGCCAACACCAGTGTAGTGTGGAAACAACAATGAATAGTGTTGAACAAAGTGTAAAATTTAACAATATTGAGTGTTAAATTAACATATAATGAGTGTTGTTAAATTAACACTACACTTTTGACTAAATTAACACAGTGTAGTGTGGACACATATACACACTTTTCCAGTGTTAAATTTGACACCCTGGGTGTTATTTTAACACCAGTGATTTTGCTGTGTACATATATATGACAGGTGTCGTTTATAAGCATAATAATATAGAGGCAATAATAAGTCATAGTTCATTTGAATGACAGTTCCTACACCAATCAAAGGTCAGTCATGACTAGTTTAAAGCCTTAACCTGACAGCCAGTCTAGTAGTCTATTCTCATTATCCACCCCTCACCCCACAAAATAAAGACAGCCATGTATAATTCACCGCATGATCATATAGCAGGCCGAGACATGCCAACTTTTATTATTCATGCCGGTTTGGTTGACATGTAGGAGCACTTTTTTTAGCCTTTTATCTCTTTTCCTTGATCTCTCTCTCTCACACACACATCGTTTTCGATAAGATAGCTAAAGTGAACCTGAACCAACTACCTTGTGTGAAGGCGATCCTTTCCATTACTCCATTGGGTTTTACGTCATACGTTTGCCCTTTCTACATATGACACTGCCTAGGCAATATCTAAATTATCCTGTACAGTCATGCCTCTTATGACTCTGTAGGACAAAATATATTTATGTCGACAAGCCCAGCCTGTGCTTTCCGATGGCTAAATAAAGGGAATTACCTGGAAAGAATGAAACAAAAGAGAATGGAGTGGGGGAGGGTTATAAACACTAACTCATTTGGTGGATAAACATCCAAAGCAAAACAGAGAAAGAGAGAAAGAGAGATTGCGTCCTACTGAAACATCCATTTGAGGCAAGTAAGGAATGACAACGAAAGCTATAGAAGGAGTGAACGGATGAGAAAATGACTGAAAGGGAAAGATGTAGGGTAAAGGGGGTGGTGCATATGTGAGAAAATGAGCAATAGACAGAATATGACGTGAGACTGAGAGAGAGAGAGGGGGAAAATGCAGCAGCCCCGAGCACTGCAGCCATGTAACACATCTATAAATAACTAAAATTACAGGCTGCCAGCACTGCAGGATGTTTCAATCTTTCTCCTTGTTCTGACTCTTACAATCTACTGAAACTGACACAAATTGTCACGATAAAACAGAAACATGCACCAACGCAGGGCTGCCATACAATGCCTGATGCACACATGTGGCACACACTGCCACAGCAGCTCAGCAGTAAACTAGAAGAAAGAGAGAGTGAGAGGTAAAGAAAGAGGAAGAAAATCAAAAAGAGAGATGAATGAGGGTCAGCGGCCGCCAAAAGTAGCATAGCATTTCTAGTAAGCACACTTGTGAGAAATGGAGAGAAGCAGTTAGCACAAGATGGCGGCGAGCGTGTAGCCTGCCGCATGAGCCTGTAGCTGTTCAGTTTCTGCCCCCCTCCCCCACCTCCACCCCCTCCCTCTAGCTCCAACCCGCCCACCCCCCGCCCCCAATACATACACACACACACACACGCACTCACTCACCCGTCCTCTCGGCCTCTTCACTGTAGACATGTTTTTTCTTCTTCCCCCCTCTTCCCTCTCTCCAACCTCCAACAAAAGCTCTTGCCCTTTTGCCGTTTTTTCGCTCTCCACCCCCCCACTTGCTTCCTCCTCCCTCTCTCTCTCTCTCTCTCTCTTACTCACTTTCTCTCTCTCCCTCCCTCCCCCGGTAGGTCCGTGGCTAAAGAAGCCCTGTTCACCTCCTTCCCCTCCCCTGGCCGGGCTGCATGGAGCCGCGTTCACGGAAAACGAGGGAATGAGGAAGGAACCAGTAAAGCAGGCACACTCGTCCGGGACTCTCTCATTCTGCCACGCTCAGCTCTATTCCTTTCCCCCTCTCTCTCTCTCCCTCTTTCTCATTGATTCCCTCCGTCGGTCCGTCCAAGAACAACTGTGCTCGCTCTCCAGGCTTTCGTTTTGTCGTCCTCCAGCACACACGCGCACATATACGCCGACAGACTTCTTGTTCCTCTTCCTCCTTTCACATCCCAGACGAAGGTAGGTAGGATTGCAACCCCTCCTTTGAAACACAAAAGGTTTTTGTACTGGCTCAGTTGGACACTGTGTAGCTTGTTTTCCTTAATTCCACTTGTTTTTCCCTTCCTTTTCCCTCGTTCCCCTCCCCTCTCGCAGGCAGGGGTGTGTGCGGCGAGCGGGAGACACGGGCGAAGCAGCGAGAAATGAAAGCACAAAGCAGCAAAACGCATCAGCATGAATATTAGAGATGTCGTTAAAATCCAGACTCGTTTTTCTCTCTCTCTCCCTCGCTCACTCACTCTCTCTCACTCTCTCTCTCTCTCTCTTTAGCTCATTGTAAAACAGGAGGTCCAGCAGAGGGTGCTAGCTGTTATTACATTAACTTTCACAACTTAACCCCAAAAATACTGAATTTCTTAACTTGGAAAATCCAACCAAGCATAAGAGCACAATTCAGACAAGTGTTCAAGAATTGCTTTACATTTACACATTATCAACCAGTTTATGTCAAAAAAGTCATTCACAGAAGTATATTTATAAATCATAATGATCATTTACAAATATATTTATGCATAAATCATAATCCCTCTTCACCACATTCCCACATCAGTAAAGTGGGGCAGGTGGCATGAGTTCCCCATGCAGACGAATTGACTCACAGGAAGTGACAACAGAGACTCAAGGGGAAATGAGGCTGTGCCTTCCCTTTGCCACAGTGACACATTGGCCATAAATCTCCACGTGCATTGCAACAAACCACTGTGTGTGCCCCCAAATAAACACAACACCCCTAAAACAAACATAAATACTATTTTAAAACTCTGGATTGGTATTTTGGAACAAAAACAACAGCGAGAGAAAAATCATGGAAAGACACAAGCAGAACTGGGTCAGCTTAGTGTAAGAACCTTACTTAGTAGCAGAGGGATAAGCTGTGGCTAGGCCTTTACCCCAGACTGAAGAGCAACTTCTGCAAAGTTAAATTAAGAAAAGGAACCCAATTCACACATCATCCTGTCTCAAACTCTTCCCCACACTAGGTGGCATACAGCTGTCCACACGAAGGCTTTATTGAAAAATGTGTGCGTGTGAGAGAGATAAAACTGAAAGACAGGGTGAGTGAGAGCTACATAAAGAGAGAGAGCGAGAGGGCGAGTGAGAGAGAGATAACAAGGCCTTGAAGTTTGGACTGCTGGAAACAAGTGAAACTAAGACCTTGATAAACATCCTAACACATAGGCCTACATCTAAATGGTTTAAATCCCATTGAGTAACTATTCAAAACAATACAGTAGACCAGCCCATACACATAAATACATGCAAAATATTTTTGGCAGAATACAATGAATTTGGTAATGGCAGATAATGCAATAAATGTATATCTGAAACCTTTACATTTTTTGACAGAAAAATAGACTGTTATGTATGCATTTAAATGAATGCATGCAGCCAAGAATGAATAATGTAGAGAAAGAACATAATGAGAAATAAGAAACAAAACGTGTGTTGTACGAATAAACAGGCACATGTTGTGGAAGTCACATGGCACAAATCACCTCAGCACCATGGCAACTAAACAGTTAATATGTAAATGAGATGAAATAGCAGCACCAAGATACTGGGAGGAGTTCAGCTTTGCAGAGAACAAGAGAGAGCGAAAGCGAGAGAGAGCTATTCCTTCAGTTTAACGTACACTAATTATTTACAATCCCATGTGATGCCTGTCTGCCTGTATTACCCCGAAACTCAAGGATTTTTAAATCCAAGGCTGTAAATTAAAGAATGTTTATCATTAGGCTACTGGGAAATAATATATATTCATCTTAAAAGCACAGTCTTTACAAATATTGATACAATTCCATGCTAGGACCTACGGCATTAGGTAATATGAATGATTCTTGTAACACACTACCCATAACAATTATTCATATCTGAACCTCATTAAAATGATGTTATACATAGACGTCTAAGGGGCCAATCACACCAAACGCGTTCATGGCAGTTGCAGGTGCCTTTTTTGAATGATTTTCTATGGGCCGTTTATGTACACTGGACACCTTGGGTTTTTTATGCCTGTTGCCGCACCATGCATTTTTGAAGGTGAGCTCAGAGCGGAAAAGTGTCTGACGTCATTCACGTTTTTCTATTGTCCAACTGAATGAGGGGAGAGGCGGGACTTCTGTTGTGGTGAGGGAAGGTTACAGTTGCTTGGAACAACTGTACTGTACTCACTCACTGGCTCCTGTGTGTTTTTGTGCACCTCTCACCCTCGATCAAGGTCAGAGCAAGAGCAAGTTTCTGCTAATATGACAGTTAACAGCAAAAGAGCCCTGACGCTTTAATATTTGATTGAGAGGACAACTGCCTCGGTGGTTGCCTAGCAATATAAAAATCCGCGCTGCACAGCTATTTTTTAAAGTGACCAAAAAAAGGCTGCGCGGCGCTCCTTGAGTTTACAGGCATTTAAAACGCATTTGGTGAGATTGGCCCCTAGTGCTACATACACACCAAACGCGGGGCATCGCGTTACTCGCTCTAGATTATTTACGGGATTTAACTTTGTGTCATGCGAATGTTTCGCTCGAGTTGAATATTTTAAATTTGGGCAAAGACGCGTTTAAGGCAAACAGCGCATGTTTTTGTGGCAAACGCGCCGCCCATATCGTGTCACTCGCATCGCCCCACGCAAAGACGTGTCTGATGTAATCTATAGGGCTGGGTATCGATTCAGATTTTCTAGATCGATTCGATTTCGATTCACAAGCTACCGAATCGATTCGATTTCAATTCTCGATTCAATTTTCGATGGTTCTCGGACCGGTTTTTATACTCTATTCAACTCAATGAATATAGATTTAATACAAATACTATATTAATAAAAAGAACAGTGAACAGCAGGTTACAAGTGGGTAATTAATAAAATCGATGAAGCACCTGAAACCGCCATTTTAAGCACTGAATGAATGAATGAATGACAGGCTTGCCTCTTGCTCCTTGGTAACATGCGCTAGACAAAAAAGAGGGTGACATCTAGTGAAGACGACTAGTTAATTCGATTAATGTTAATCTTTCGTTCAATGTTTGCAGAAATAAAGATGAAAGAAAAATCGATTCTGCTCTTTGAGAATCGATTCTGAATCGACCACGTTTTAAAAAACGATTAATCGAAAAATCGATTGCCCAGCCCTAGTTATCTACTCACGCAAATCGTTGAACTCGCATTTGGTGTGTATGCCCCATAAGACTTTACCAGAAAAAATCTATAACTATATGTCAGTTACAACTGGAGATTAAATCTGGCAAGTAATACTTCCATAGACTTCCATAAAATCCCATAAACTGGCAAAATTTCACCATGTTTAAAAGCAGGAATATAACAGAGAGCAATTGGAGGTGGGCTCTTTAAATTTAGACCAAAACCCAACCACCAGCCAACAGAACATGCTAGCAAATAAGCAGGCTAAAACTCTCAAAAACTACAGCAACTACTTAGCAACACCAAGGCAAACTCCCATTCACCATCAAAAAACAAAAAAACAAAAAAACATTTGGTAAAAAGGTCTCTAGACATGCCCATGACACTGGGGTGGTACGCTTTCAAAAAGAAGACTTTTGGACCTAAAGAGTTCATATAAGTACCCTTATTTACATATAGCGCTTTTCCATTGCATAGTACCCCATGGTTTAGGTTGGGTTTGGTCAGCTCACCTCACTTTGGCTTGGTTAGCCTTAATAACACTTCGGAGTGTGAGGGATTATAGGTTTGTCGTTGTATTTGCGCTGCCTACTGCTGTGACATCATACAACTGAGAGCATTGTTGGAATGCTATACATCCCCATACATTCATTTATTTCTTAGTCCACCAAAAATGTAAATTGAATTCGACCACCACAAATAGATGTTTGCACATCGCGGTTATCACTACTTCTGTCTCACATGACAGTTTCTGTTCAAACACCTGTGGCATCAGTCAATGTGCTCCACTGAGCCTCATTTAAGTTGCATTTAAGTATGTATGCGGACATGCTAGTCACGAATGTGCCGGTCAAAAGTGGACAAAAGAGACGGATTTAAATACCAGGTGTTAACATGATGTGTCCCTCTTGTCCACTTGTGGTCCGATCGGCGGAAACACATCTTAATACCAAGTGTAAACAGCCCCTAAGGTCGCACTCACACTATCCAAACCAAACCGTGCTCGGGCGCGTTTGACCCACAAAGCCTGGTTTGTTTGATTAGTGTGATCGCTCTGTTCCGTGCCCGGGCGCAGATTGGTTAATCGCGCCGCGGCCGGGTTGCAGAGGTGGGCCGGAGCGCAGTTCACTTGGGCTCAGGCGCGGAAGGCTGTGGTGTGAGCACAATCGCGCCTGAGCGCGATTCAAAACGTAAAGACGTCATTTGCGCGACCACTCACCTTCATCTGCCTCCGTAAAAACCTTTTGATGCGAGCAGCGGGGTTGCGTGAATGTCCGGGCTGCACACGTGACAGATCAACTAAGCAATATGATGACATGTGAGAGGGCTCTCTGTAATCGCGCACCAAACGACTCCAAATAAAAAACACATACTTATCATTACGGTGGGTTCCAGTGTAAAGAGATAGATTTACTTCCTGTTTTTTTCAAACAATCGCATCTTAATGACGAAAGCGCGCCCGGACTTGGATCGATAAAAAGTCCAATGTGAGTGCATGCACCTGGGGGAGTAGGGAGGGGTGACAATCGCGCTGGGGCATGGTTTGGTTTGGATAATGTGAGTGCGCCCTAAGACCATTCAGTGATCTACAGTGTTTTCGCATCACGTTTTGGTATCAGCTCGGGTCACTTGGAACTCCAACCAAGATGGTACTAAAAGGTATTGGGTACTCTGTCCTGCACCCAGTGGAAAAGCTGACCCGACCCAAACCATAGGGTCCTATGCAATGGAAAAGCGCCAATGGTGTGGGAATGTGAATATTATATCTGCAAGTACAGCTCCATTTTTTCATACGTACAAATTTAGTTAACAGTCTGTTCCTTGCCTAAGAATAATGAACTTCCTCATTTTGTTTAATATTTCTTCACCTAAAACACTTTTATGAAACCTTACTTTAAAATTCCACTGGTGTGTGATATTATGTGGTAAAATGTGATATTAAAGCTGTAAGTACTCTCACTTTCATTTACACTTTTTAAAACAATGTAACACTGTAATGAAAATCCTGCCCGCAACCTAAAATCGGTGTCCTGCTTAGGTGAAAATGAATTATACTGTCAGGACCAGAGGGAGAGGGAGAGTTTAGAGTCCATAATTAGGACTAGACCTTCAGACTAATGTGGTGTGCAGCAGCTATAGCAGAAGAGAGGCAGAGGAGGCAGGGAGACAGAGAGGGAATTAATGAAGGAAGGCCTGATCTGTAGCAATAGTTTCCTGATCCCATTAAACATGGCAGCTATTAATGACCTATATAGAGCACACCAAAACAGCCTCTAAAACACACACACACCCACACATGACCATATACATTAAACTTTCAGTACACAGTAATGAATACACGCATATCTAGCGAGATATGTTGGCATGTAAGGCCCACTGCAAGATTTATAAAAGCCCTTCAGAGGAAAAATAGCTTTTTTCCCATTAAACCCAGACTTCTAGTATATCACAGTCATAGCCTGATAAACAATTAAACCTGTGCCTGCTACACAATGTCTTCACCTATTAACCAATTAAACACCTGTAGTCCTAAACGCTGGAATACAAATCTCCAAGCAAATCAAACATCTACAATTCAGTAGCCACCTCCAGACCTGACAAAAGAACATAACTAAAACACTATTATAAAATAAAAGAACATTTCAAAAAGCATACTGAAAAAAAAAGAAAGCCAAAATAAGGCATGTCTGATTCAAAGAAAATGTCGCACACTCTGCAAGTGAGTCTGAAGGGTTAAATGTATTTGAACGGCAGGAGATCAGATTGTGTCATCACGCTGAACTCCTGACATTCCTCTAACCCCCCTTGCGAGAGCTCTGAAAATGGCCGGCAACACACACACACACACATATACATACACAGAGTTACAGATCCCAAAGTCAAAGCTTGTAAATCTTCAACAGGTTGAAATGAACATCACACGCGAGCCACACACAAACACATGCAAAGTGAGAACAGCAAAGCAGAAAACAAGCTTGAGATTGAGACCTACTTTGTAGTTTGGTCTGGCAAACTTCCCACATGCTTTTTTTAATCTTATACAGTAACTTGACTAACTCCTCCCTCTCTCTTTCCATCCTCCCTCTTCCTCTGCTCTCTTCCCTCCCCTTCCGTTGAGCAGTAAAGACCACCCCTCTAAGGAAATGCTATAAGAGGGGACCCTTCCTGTTTACCTTTAACCCCTCATGTCCCTTGACAGTGCATGGGGATGAGCGAGCGAGCACCGATAGAGGGTTTCCTCTGCCGACGGCGATCTTACATAATCTGTAATTTGATTAGGCAGGGAATAGCTGACCCTGGATCAGCGAGCAGAGCTGTAAGACTGGTTGAATGAGACAACGTTTGTTTGTACAAGTCGGCTGGTAGCAGACTAACATGTGATAAAAACCGACACGCACACACATTGTTGGCCAAGAAAAAATGGGCAGACACTTTTTGAGACGTAAAGCTGGAGGTGACTAAGTGTCAGGTTACAGTGCTGGTTGGAGGCTTTGCCTGACAGACCGGCCCAGTTATATAAACCTCACAGACGCAGGGTCAGGAAGCAACAGAGCACGTTGGCCACACACACGTACTCACACAAAGAGGCGGATATGCGCACACACACAGAGACCTGTTTTACTCACACGGTAGGACGGCTACAAGCAAGTGAACATGTGCGTGCACACACTTCAGGCCGCCCGCAAAACTGGGTGGGAAGGTGAACACACTGATATTATTTACATTCAAGCATTGAGACGGCTGCATCTCTCCCTAGCTTACGCATTCGTTTTTCAGAAACAGCAGTCAAATATGCTGTAGATGAAATTAATAAAAAAGCTTATCATGTTAATGAATTCAATATCAATAAGATGCTAAATACTACCTTTCCTTTACAATATTAGCAACGAAATCTGACTTTTGATCATTTTCAAATAAAGAAGTTTTATGTAGTATTTAAACAGAGGTTGCAATTCTTTCTCAGCGTTGTCAACTTGGAAACAATGGATCAAAATTTTGTCATTTTATTTCAGGTTGACAGGCAAAACGGTGCAGGGAGAAGCTGTGTGTGGCACAAAGACCAAATGGTTATGGGGTGTCCATTAACATAATGTATGTTGCACATAAAGTGATCTGGCCACACAGCTGTCAAAACCAGCATTTTCCAAAATGAATGACGCACCTGTAGATTAACTGGTAGTAAACTAAGCCAGCATGTCCAGATTACAGGTTTGATTTCCTGGGAACACACAATAACTGCAAATCATATAGGGGTGCGCGGGGCAAAAACTTATGCGGGGTTTGTTGTAACACAGACCGTTTACATTGTTGGGTTGAACGATTTGTTTTTCCCGTAATGTTTTCACGCTGCCAAAAGACGGTCTCCTGCAAATGTATGGAAAAGTATAATGTTTTTCCATAGATTTATTGATGAAAGAATGTTTTGGTGTCATGTAAGTACATTTTTACATCATATGATATTTTCGGTTTCTGAGTTGGGTGTGTTAGATATCAAATCCAATGCTATGTCATATTAACTCTTTCCCCGCCATTGACGAGATATCTCGTCAATTAAGAGAAAACGCTTCCCCGCCAATGACGAGATATTCCGTCTTTCCGCAATACCGCTATTATCCACCAGGTGGCGCCCTTCCGAACTTTTTAAAACCGGAAGTATTGCCCTATGGCAAGCTGCTGCATGTCCGTGTCTGTTTTAAAGATCGCTCTGAATGGGATCTCTATGAAAAGTCCGTCATAAAAATATATATTTAAAGAAGAACATTTTCTGGAAGGCATTAAACTTTGGTGAAAATCATGAAAAACGCTGGCGCTGGCTGGCAACTTTTTTTAAAAACGCTGGCGGTGAAAGAGTTAATCAGTGACATGTTGACTAGCATCATTTTGAAATATGTCTGCAGCTCTTAGCAACTTTTTTGGTAGGCTTGAAAATATTTTCACCCAGCAGGGTTAGTTGTAAAGTTGTGTTAAAACTAACCCCTCAGCACTGACGATATGAAAACCGCTAACATTAGCATAATTCTTCATGTTTTTTAAATAGGCTACACACAAATTATTGCTGGCTGCCAACTAAATAAATGTGCCTGTCTTATCAAAAATTGTGTGTCAAAATTAAATTTTGTTCATATCTTTAATATTGATTGATCATGTCAAAGATTTAAATCATTATGAAATTAATGGATAAAATCAGACTTGAGACTTTAGTATGGTTTTTACAGACTGGGACACATATAAAAAAATCTTATAACTGTGCTGCTTTTTCTTACATATTTAGACATTTGTACCCATTTATAATTGAATTATGGTTAGATGAGGGATGAATAGTGTACATACCTGTCTATTATAGACAGATATATAAACAATATAAACTTCAAGTATATAGACAAAATAGTATATATTTGTAATATTTGCCTGCAAACTTAATTTTTAGCAAATGTTACAACTAACCCCCTGCCTGTTACAAATAACCCCACATATGGGGTAAATTGTGACGTTTGCCCTTCTGTCATGTTTGGTGTAATTGTCCAAGAATGGTAAGTAATAGAAATAAACTTCAAATGTTCATTTGTAGCAGATATGTGTTTGTTGCTTGTGTAAAAATATAATGAATCAAACTCAAATATGTTTTTAATGATTGAGTCAAAACCAAAAAGCGTTAGGTTGCGCCCTGCTCTCCCCTACTGTATGTACGTTAATTTATTAATATGCTCGCTTGTAAAGTTTATTCATAGCCGCTGTATTTTGCTATTTATGTTGTCTGTCGATTTTTCTGTGTTTTCCCCTGCTTTAATGTAAAGCTGCTTTGAAACAATTACCAATTGTAAAAAGCGCTATATAAATAAAACTGAATTGAATTAAATGAATTTTACCATCAGAAACGGTGATGAGCAATTTGGCCAACATAGACAGCAGAAACATTTAAGGAAAATACAAAAAGAAAAAAAACATTTCTTTTTTTGGTTTTGAGGTATAGTTTCACACCCTACTCAGCACACCGTTAGGAAGGAATGGCTAAAGTTGATTCTAGATTCGTTTTGCAAACCTGTTACAAATGTAACAGTGGCATCAGCATCTGTATTACACTATAGTTCAGTGTTATTACACATTTCCACATATGAAAAGACATTATTAAAGATACAGTGTGAAAAATGTTTAATTTTAAGGGGTAGAAAGGATGGTAAAAAGGTACAATGAAAAAGGTTTTTGTGTATAAAATCTAGGGATGCATCGATACCGATACTGGTATCGGGTATCGGCCTCGATACCACATTTTCTAAAGTACTCGTACTCGTTAAAAGTCCCCCGATACCAGGGATCGATACCACGGTCTGAGAAATGTCTATGTTTGAGTGGCGTGTAAGGGGTTAATGCCTCTTGTGTTGTCCAAAGAGGCAGAGTTTACAACAAACTGGAAAACTAGTCACTTGTTCTTTTGTTAAATTATATGACTAAAGCTGTTACCTGTAAATTTGAATCATGGTTTTTATTAAGTACTCAGTATCGGTATCGGCAAGTACTGAAATGCAAGTACTCGTACTCGTACTCGTATTCCAAAAAAGTGGTATCGGCGCATCCCTAATAAAATCCCAACATTACCTCAGAGAATTAAATTAAACTACAGAGTACAGACAAAATGCCCAAACCCTAAAAAATTATAAAAATAGACCCATCATCTTGGTCAGACCAAATCTCAACCAGAACAGCAGGTTGGGAGAGGCTTGTGTGTAAATGTGAGGGATGTGGATTGGTATTTGAATCCATATTGCTGAATGTTCATTCTGAACAAAAGCAGCAGCACAAAGGGACTCTGTTCATGCCGTCAGCCGGTCTCGCTTACTCTCTCGAGCCCTCACGCTATCACACCACCCTTTAACACTGTGACTGCCGCTGCTTTGGTCTGTCAGTCATATCACACTGTTGTTTACATTGTATCTAGGTCAACCCCTGAACTGTCAGATCTAATAAGAGATCATTTAGTTAGTTTATTGATTATTTTTCACAGATTTGTATTTCTGACCAAAAGGGTGTCCATTTACAAAACATACTCAGCCAAAACACATTTAAAGATATCTTTCCCTTTAAGACCTCGAAAAGGTGGTCTGCTGTGCGGTTTGCAGTTAGTATGAACACAGTCCAACCTAACTTGGGAGGCGGGTGGTGGTGATGGTATTGAAGTGGTTTGGCACAAACGTGTGAATACTGTCTAAGCCTAATCTATTCCTGGTCTAGGGCTGGACGGATGGCAGTATATACCGTTATGGTGAATTAAAATGTCTGCCGTAAAAGATTTTTCTATTCTGTGTATACTGTAAAATGTAAATAAATGGGCGTGGCTATGATTGAATAATGTGTACCTAATACAACATTTCAAAAGATGAAAACAACACTGGTCCAGAAACACTTCCTGTTTCAGTTTGTGACTGTTTTTTTATTTCACATATATCATTATCTTTAAGATGTTTCTTTAAACTTTTGATTCAGTACTATATGTTCTCTTGGTTGTATTTTATCCCAATGTTTATCTAGTGTTAAAAAAAAACTGAAACAGGAAGTGCCTCTGGATGAGTGTTGTTTACATCTTTTGAAATGGTCTATAGGCACAAGTTTGCACATTTGTGTTTGCGGGGAGTGGGCGGATGTGTGTGATAAGTGCGCGTTGTGGGGTGCACAGCATTTTTGTAACTGTGCATGGCTCGGCTTCAAAAAATGACCGAAAGTCCATTAAGTACTGTATATTGAGGCTTAAATGAGGGGTCAGAGTCACTGTGGAGCAACTGATGTGGGTGTGTGTACAGAACCTCTCATGTAAGGGAGAGAGCAAAAAATGCTTTGTGCAAAAATGTACTTGTGGTGATCAGTTTAGATTTTGTGGTGGGTATTTTCAAAATATTTGTCCAAGTGGGCAAGTAAAAATTGGTAATATTGTTACCATAAAATAAAATGATTGATTTCATGAAATGGATTCTTGGTCATACCGCCCACCCCTAGCCTGGTTCTGAAATATTTTCTGTGCAGAAGTATAAGGCTAGACCAGTGCAACAAGGTAAAAGGTTTGGGGGGGGATTTTAACATCCATTACAGCCTTTTTTTTAACCTCCATTAATTAATATCAAAAGATTTACCAAGGTATAGAATAACAGTCTGGAAAATGCCTTATTATGAATTCGTAAAAAGTCAGTCCTTCCAAAAAAACGCAGTCTTTTGTGATTGTTGCGGGCAAAAATTCTTTATCTTGCGACACGTTTTCTTAAAAAATGCAATGGAATATTTGGGATATTTATGCAATTTTAAGCGATAAAGTTGCAAAAACTGCGGGAACTTAAACAAACTGTTTGCAGCTTTTGAATGATGTTCACGTCACTTCATAACGTTCCCATGGCAACAGGGGACATGGCTGCGCTTGTGTGAAGTAAATGCAAAATTTTTCACCTTTCTGCGAAGATATATGTTATTTTTGCTATGAAAATGTGAGGATTATGACATCATGCAAGCCCTGCATATTTTGCGCGCGGAAATCTGCAATTTATGCTGCGAAAGTGCAACGTATTTTAAAAAATGCGGCCCTCACATAAATATGCAGACTTTGGCTGATTATGTGTTTAATCATGCGATTGCATAATCACGTTTTTCTGGATGGACTAAAAAGTGCAAACATGTGTACTGTATTTGTATGTATGCTTCTAATGCCGTGGACACAAAAAAAAACTTTTTGCGTGAAACATTTCTATGCAGACCCGTGCGTATATGGACCGCATGTAATATAACGTGCTAAAGTGTTCTTATTTTTTATTCACACATTACAAATTCCATTGTGTTTGCACCGTTATTAATAATTTTAAAAATAGGATTTTGCAATGCATTTATTTTTTCCTTAGTTTTTCCTTACCATAAAAAGGTCACACTGTGACGTATCAATCATCTCTTTGTTACACGTCTTTACTTGATACAAATTCGCAGGTCAAAGTTCACCAAACTTGAACTTTGGTACATGCTGAAATGGATAAGTTTTTCACATGAGCTTGCGTTTCCGGTCTGCCGCATCTGCATGTGTATGAATAGAAGTGAATGCAAGTCCAGGGTCACCACAGCATTGCTCTAAATTTGGGGGTTCCACAGTCTTGTCTCCTGAGATAATCCCTTACTGGGTTGCCCATTTATTTGGCCTGATGGGAGCTTCTCTTTGCATGAGTTGAACCACATCTAATGGCATTCCCAACTGAAGCTCCTAACATTTCAGTACTGAAACACCAACCCCTTTTGGTCCAGAAGCTTTAGAAGACTCAGAACATTAAAGCACAAACTCGCCCCCAAGACCTCCAGAGAGAGAGAGGAGGTTGAGTGCATCTCTCTCTTTAACCCTGGGACTGCCTCACATTAATACATCTGTTGGCTTTCCACAGCCCAGTGCACATGAATGGCTTCTCTCTCTCTCAGACACACGCACACACACACAATTGCAGACAGCCGCTTCAACAGAAACATACAGGCTACAGGAAGTCACACTATAATGAACTCTGATCCACATCCTTCAATTAAGGATATGTGAGGACAAACAGATTGGCTAGGGAGGGGCATAAGAATCTAGCTCTTCACTGACACTGCTATCGGCACCTACCCAGAGTCTGACTATTTTTAGAGAAGCCCTTTTTAAGCACTGATTAGAAAAAGAAAACTTAAATCTGACCCTCTATTGATGAACAAAAAGTTGACTCTTGTTTGGTGAAATCAGATTTTATATTTGGATAGGTGTATTTGTACACGCATATCTGATGGCAAGAACACGCTGTGTGCCAAGCAGAATGGGTGGAAAGAGTTCATTCTCTCTGTTTGTGTGTGTATGTGTGTGTGTGTGTGTGTGTGTGTGTGTGTGTGTGTGTGTGTGTGGCATCTGAACCCAACCACTGAGCCTCAACTCCCTGTGTCAGCAGCACTGAGCTGAGGGAAAACACTGATGCTCCAGTATCACAGGAGAGAGTGAGAAGAGAGAGAGAGAGAGAGAGAGAGAGAGAGAGAGAGAAAGAGAGAGAGAGCGAGAGAGAGCGGAAGAGTGAGCGAGAGAGAGAGCGAAAGAGAGAGAGCAAGAGAGAGAGAGAGGGCGAGAGAGAGAGAGAGAGAGAGAGAGAGAGAGAGAGAGAGAGAGAGAGAGAGAGAGGGAGTGTTGACACTGTCAGGCAGAAAAGTACTGCCTGCTGCTTGTGATCAGAGACTAGACAGCACTCTTGCTCATTTTCCTCCCTCTCCTTCTCTCAATTTCCCTCAGGATGCCTCGTTATCAACATCTCTTGACTCCCGTTCGCCTGCACTAACACACAAAGACTAATCCCACATCCATGAACACACACACACACACTAAAGCCACAAACCAGATCCACTCTAACAAGCCCGAGTGCACCTCCCGCTAGCCTACAGTTGGCCTGACCCACATCTTGTTATAGCCTTAAGTATGCTTAACCTCAGTAAGTCCTGAACACACCACTGCCACTCTTAATCGGCTGTTACCTGCCCGCCCACAGCCCCTCAACAGGAGGGGAGAAGGGAATAATTATAATTTAATGGAGCCTGTATTCTCTCTTTCTTTTTTTCTCTGTCTTATTCATTCTTTACCTGAACAGATAAATGTTACAAAGTCTGTGGTCTGCTTGGCTACAATCCATGAGTTCATTTAGCTGTCATCTTCAATGTCACAGACCGTAGACGGGTGATATACATTTGTAATTTTACCTAAATTAAAACAGAGGTTGTGATGGAGAGAATGTTGAATGGGTTGTAATGTAGAAAATGACATTATAAGTCAGTACAACCTATCGAACAGATTGACAATTTAATAAGGGCTTAACATAAAGGACTGCCTGGTTACCCGGGGCAAGCGTGAGAGACGTTTGGGCCAGTAAAAAGGATCGGGACCCGATCAGGCCAGTGCTTCATCCTCAGTCACTAAAATATATTTTCATCAATGTGTATTATTTAACATCTTGGAAGCAGACATTTACTTAAGTAAAACACGATGAAAGAATTGATGCAAGATTTTGCACAGTTTGCTGTCAGTTTACAGTTAAAGCAGAAAAGTTGGGAGCCTTTTGTTATATGTCTGTTATATGTATACAATTATATTTAACACTGACATTTTTTTATTGGGGCCAGTGAAAATTTTGGCAGGGCAAGTGAAAACCTAAACCACTGGCCCGACTGGGCCAGTATAACATTTTTTTTGCGTTGAGCCCTGCTAATCCTTGTAGCCTAATTTTCTATATAAAATAAGCCGTCTACTGTGACTAAGGTCTAGTAACTTATATAGGATATTTTCCTCTGGAGCCAAGCATTAAAAACACCATAAAAATCTTCAAAATCATTCAGTTCCTCTCAAAAAGGCTGCATTAAAGCTAACACCCAAACCTGAGAGCCAAGAGCTATAATCTTTGACTACTCCAACATCCCAACAAAAGTGCTTTGCACTTCAAAAAGCAGTCAAACAAATTAAGAGACATTTTTGACCACATCTGAGAAAGATCAGAGAGAGACCTTTACTCACCCGTGCGCTGTGACCAATTGGCACATCGATTACATCCTCTATTTCCTTCACTTTATCTCCGTCATCATCTTGTCCTACATTTTCCAGTCCCGCATTTACCCAGGAGTGATTGGAGCTCTCTTCCTGATCTAGTGCCTCCAGCTGGGGCAACAACTCATCTCCCAAAAGGTCAGAGGCCTCTCCCAAGTCCTCAAGCCTCGCATCATGTTGCTCTCCAAGTAAAGCCTCCTCCAGAGCCCGAAACCCATTACTGTTGATTCCACTCTGGCTTGTAATTGAAGGTCCTGCCACATTGCAGTTCTTCCTCTCCACCAAAGGGAATGAATGGTCATCTGAGAACGAGCTCAGAGCTTCTGGAAATACCTCAGAAGAGATGAAAAGATTCTGGCCTGATTTAGAGCTTTGCATGCCACGATAAAGGCATTGTGGTGCTGGACTGCCATGTATTTGGACTTGCTGTTGCTCATGTTCCATTCCAGAAGAAAGGAAAGAGCAACCATTATCCAACAGGTTTGTAGCTGATGATGGTATCACTGTTGAAGAGTTTGCCATAGATGAGTATGACTGAGTTGCATTTACTACAGGAGAAGGCTGGCTGGGAAGAGAGTAATGGGTGCTGGGATAGGATGTGGCATGGCTTACTGACCCGGAAGAGAAAGAATGGGTTGCAGGGGAAGATTGCACAGGGAAGCCCAAATCATTATCCTCTAACCTTGGACTTGCAGTAAAACCTTGGACGCCTTGGCCCACCTGAAACCCACCATGTTGCTGAGATGACACAGGCATCATTGAGGACTCTAGATATGTTTTGGACTGCGAATGACTACTCGGAGCGACTGCAGGGTGAAATGAACCACCCTCTCTGATGAGCGAATTATGGTGGGCCTGTTGGGAATGAATTTGAGAGACGTTGGCCTGATAATAAAATCCAGAATGTTCCTGATACGTCTTACCAAGATGGTGCAAACCCTGATGAGATATTTGTTGATGGGGAATTTGCTGCTGGTTTGACATTGGGTGTTGGCCAAGACCATGCTGTCTTTGTTGAAGATGCTGCTGACTGTACTGTTGATGCTGACTCTGAAATGGTTGCTGTTGAAATTGTTTATGCTGTTGTTGAAGTTGTTGTTGATGGTGCTGATGATAGTTACCCCCTTTCTGATCATGGTTTCCCCACATGGGGCTATTGTTAAGAAACAGTCCATTCGTCTGCGGTACCTGGTTCATGTTATGCACTTGAAATTGTTGTTGCTGTGGCAGAAATGCTCTTGCATTACTGTTACCTCCTTCTGGACCAGTAAAGGTTTGTGCTATTGAAGTCTGTGATTTCATAGTGTCAAAATGCCCCACAGGATGATTGTAGGGTAACCCATGTTGGATGCTTGAACTTGACCCTGCTTCCTCTTGAAGACGCTCAAAGCTAGGGCCAAGGTGAAGCTCATCTTCCAAAGACACAGTCCCAGGGTTAAATCCTGTATCATCATTGACTAGGCTGTCAAGGCCTCCCCCAAATATACTAGGGTCATCAAAAAACTCCATGATGGGGTCGGTCATAGTACAAGATCAGCGCATGAAGAGTCTGTCCCCTCAGCAGATTGCTGAGTGCAATAGGAAGCTGATAAGAGTCAGAATCTGATGATTCCCTTTGAGTCCATCACCAATAAGTGTTACAATCTAGAAGAAAGAAACAAAATTACACATAACTTTAGATATGCCAATGCTCATTTTAAGAATCAGAAGTATTACAAAAACATTCTGTGTGATCATTTACTGAGAGCGAACTTCAAAGCCAACAACATTGGTTCACTGATACCACATCACTACATCACTGGTCTCTGATCTTAGCTGATTAATGTGACGTATATGGAGTGGGCTTTCAAGTTTTTAGGTATGAAGCCTTTAAAGTTCTGTTGTTCTTAACATACATTGACTGTGTATTTCATAGTATAGTAGTCTTTAAATTGTACAAATTCAAACAGAAACAGAGCAGTTTAATTTTTTTTTAACTTTTAAATTGCACACCAGGGAGCCTCAAACCCTGGCTGTAGTTTTCAAGTAAACCGAAAACTCAGATGAGTTAGTGTAAAAAAACAGGCATGCTATTTTTTATTTTGCAAGTGTACTACTATCAACACACAGAAAATTATATTATATAAATTGTGTTTACATAATTCTGCAATGTACATTTTATCATCTCATGTAGATCATTTTGTTGTAATGCACTGAATATACTCACATGTGAAAGTTTATAATAAAAATGAAAGTTTATAATTAACTTTTTAACAATAATCTCATATCCATAGGTACAATCATGTTCACGTTCTTCATATACCCCTTTATCTTAGCATAGATTTCAATGTGGATTCCCATTTGGAAGTCCAATATCAACTAAACTAAGAAATTGAAACTGAAATATTCAAAAGAACCCCTAGCAGAAAAAAGGTGGACCTTCCATGTACCTTAATTCCACAGCAAACTCCATATTACATCACTCTTTAACAAACAAACAGTACCAAATCTAACATGATCATCTTGTATCTCTGGTAATAAACCCTTCCAGAACACCCCGAGGACTGCGATAGGTGAAAGGGAAAAGAACGTCTAGGGAGCATTTGGCAGCATTATGAAGTGCTGAAACAGGCATTACAACAGACACAGAAGCTGAAGAGCTTTCAGCTGTAGACAAGAGCCAGGTGCTTCACACTCCCTTCGGACCCCAGGATGAGCGAGAATGATTGAGAACAGCATAATTCACTGTCGAGCGCTGGTTGGGAGAAAGACAGGAGCGACTGCTGTGTGGGACGTGCAGACAGCTCATTCCATTTCATGCACACATGCACATAGAGAGACACACAACCGGACAGAGAGGGTGAGAGAGAAACAGGCTGTCCTGACCACAGACCATCACCGGCTGTGGAGGAGGTCAGTCACGACCTGATGACTCACAGCAAACACACACATACACATAGATAAACAAAATGGCAATGCACAGACATGTAGACATGGCTGACTGCTACAATACCAATCTGGTGTTTCAATCTTTTCTTATCATCTTAACCATTTCAGCTTATAATTAGGCTAACACGTCAACATACATTTTATTCAGGCCCTAGATAGAGAAGCATAAGAAAACTTGTAAGTTGTCATTTTACAGGTCTCGCTCTTTCCGTGTTTTTGAAGCTTTGATTTTGTTTACAGTGCGCAATATAACATGTGTTCATGTTTCACATGTAAAAAAAACACGGTATTTTTCACACAATTTACTTATCTGTATACCGCTGTTTTCACTGTCATTAAAACGGGCCGATGTCTTGAAGTCCCTCCTTCAGAAATACGTATCGAGTTCTGATTGTGTAGCTTGTTTAGTGTGTTGTGATTAGATAGCAGCTTAGCTTGCCGGAGATTAGTAAAAAAAACTGTTCTACTGACTTCATTAAAGCAGGAAGTAGAGGGCTGTAGTCCAAACCATTCGTTCGCTGTAGGCTTTGAAAGGGGAATTCTGTTAAAGAAAATATTTAGCCTGGCAGTGAACTTTGAGCTTTATCATTTTACAGGTATTATTTATGCTATTATAGCAACATTACACACTAAATAGGGTTTAAAAAATGGGTTTAGAAAGAACGTGACCTTTAAATCTAGAGTAAAATACATTTCATTACATTTTCGCTTTCATCGAAAGCGATTGCATTACAAGGTACTTTTTTTGGTTTACCAGTATGTTTGCACTTTAGCAGAAATGCATAGACGGACGTTGCGTGAACACTCAAAAAAAATGATTCAAGCCCTTCTTAGAAATGACACATGTAAATTGTGTTTAATTAATTTAAAATTCCTCATTAAGAGCAATAAGTATATATATATTTAATTAGTCTAACACAAAATGAATATGTACTATAATTTATTGATTTCTTTTTAATTGCGTTAACACAATTAGTTTGAGTTTGGGTTCTGGAAAAATAATTTCCCAGCATGCTTTGCATGCAACTGCTTTTGGAGAGTAATTTTCTTTAATTAAGTATTATTTTATGCATTTTTAGGTAAAGAGAAAGACTTATAGTGTTTAATGTCCGTTTATCTTATTGATTTAGAAGCGTTTGTGTTATATTTTTTTCAAATTCTTTGGTTACCATCGTGCAGAAGAGTGGCGCTTGTGGTTAGGTTGTGGATGTGACGTATTTCTCTCAATGAGCAGCAACCTTGTTAATGCCTGTTTAGAGATCTCCTCTCACATGCTCATCCAAAGTTTCATATGTTATTATTATTAGCATGCTAACATGTGCTCATGCTAATTACAATTATATAAAAAGTTTTTATAAAATAACAGAATTGAGTTATTCAAACTACGCTAAATCGAGTTATTCAGACTACACTAAATTGAGTTGAGGCAACTAATTGAGTATTGCCATTTACTTTAAATTGAGTTGGACTAACTCAATATATTTGTATTGTGTAAAGCAGTTTTTTATGAGTTAGGGGTACACATTCATATTGGATGGAAATCCTTCCCACAATTTTATTGAGTTAATCTAATTAATAATTGTTTTGAGTGAAGATGAAAGAGAAAGTACATCTAAGGCCACTGTAAATCATTTCACTCCACACAGTGGTTGAAGAGCTTTTTTATTGAGCTATCCTGACATAATAATGTTGATAATTACATCAACTTAATATTGTGTGTAACTTCACCTTAAATATTTGTTTTAGTTTGTTTAAAACATTATTTTATTTCAAGGTTTTTTTTTAGGTTTTGGCTCCCCGCATGCTTTGCATTGGACTTGATAGTGAGAGTAAATGTAGAAATATGGTGTTATGTTATGCATTTCTAATCAAGATGAAAACATGAGAAGACCTATTAATGTTTAATGTTCTGTCCTTTTGGTATTTAAAAGAGTTTCTGTTGTTGTTGATTTTTAAAAGGTTACCATTGTGCTGAAGAGTAGAGCATTTGCTCAAGTTGAAAACAGACTCACCGAGCATTTGTACATGCCGTTTCAATCAGAAGGTATTTTGCTAAAAATATTAAGACTGGTTGTCTTCTGCTACCTGACAAGTGTTGTTAATTAAAAAGGTAGAGTATTTAAAATAACTTTGAAATAATGTGGAAAAAAAAACACGTTAGAACAACTTATTTTTTTATGAATTAGTATTTAACTTGATAATTTCTAGTTTTAACACAATTTTCTAAGATATCCAACTAAATATTTATCAGAATTGATGCAAACTCTTAATTTATTTTGTTGAGTCTAAGCAATATTTTTTAGAGTGTAGGGTACTAGCTGTGGATATGAGATAAGATTAACTGGAGATTTTCAATTTTATATGCAAGCGTTGCTACGTCTGTCAACACTGCTTAAAATTATAATGTAGCTCTCATTATCTGGGACTCACTTAAGTGAAGCAAGTCAACAACTTGCTTGTTTGTCAAGAAGTGCATCTGCCTTAAACCAGGAAGCATATGCAGCAACACTGTAATAAAGGTGTACCATAACATCACGTGGAAGGGACTGATATAAAATGTATTATTTAACTTCTGCAGTATGAAGGTAAATTCAGTATTACTTTCAGAGACACTTTACTTATCTGCAGTAAGAACATCACAATTACATCTGTTGATCTTATGAAATATTGTGGCACAGACACAACAGACTCATGCAGTTTTATGTATCACCAAGGTCTAGATAAGAGCTTTGATGTAACTAATAATTTACAATGACTGGCTTTCTAGGTAAAGTATCAGACCAGAAATGTTTTAGGTAGGAAGAGTTCACACATCCAGAGGCGCTCTGCAGCGACGGCTTTACCCACAGCTGAAAGAAACACAGATAAGAGCCCCAAAATCTCAGGCCAGTATCTTTTCGAAACACCACCACGTGCAAATTCCTACTTTTGAAAAATACTGCAAACCTCCCCCAACACACAAACCAAAAACATACAATGTTAAGTACTTTTCAGGAATTTTCTCTCACAAATACTAACCAAAATGTTCCAATCAATTTATATTTAGTCCAACATCCTTGGCTCATATAAGGGTCACTAATCAACAATACAAATGTAATTCCCAAGCGTTCTTCATGGCAGCACAACTGCATGGTGACTAACAAGATGAGGCACAGTTGGGTGTCAGTGCTTCTGGTCTTGAAATGCAAACATCAACACGTTTCCGTTGTGAAATTGCCCTGTGACAGAAGCTTAGTCATATAATGTTTAAGTGTGACTCATCTAAAGAGCAGGTAAAAGTTGCTATGTGCCAGAGACCCAGGAACAGTTTTCTGTGCTGTATTTGAATATGACCTGGGTTTTCTGGGGGGAGCAAAACTGATCCTGGACCAGCGCTATCAAGGAACTTGACTTCTTTTCCCACAGTGCAGTAACCAACACAACAGGTGTTGAGAGAAGATTCAACGTTTTCACATTAAGGGCCACATTTACCAAAAGGGGCAAATTATCGTGAGACCGCTGATAGGAGTGGTAACATCTGCGGGTTATATACTGAAAAGGCGCAAACTAAATAACACAGGTGCAACAGCTGATTTCCATATTGACCAACGCAATCTACTAAGAGCTTTTTTTACACCTGGTCACTTCATGTGTTTTCTCTGATCGGATGGCTATCTGATTTGTTAAAACTGTTCCATTTACATATGGCCACATGAATGAGTCTTGGCAAAACAGATATTAATCCGATCTTCTACTCCACCGGAAAATGCAAATACACTATTCATTACTCTGCTTTAAAAAAGTTAAGACAACGTTTATGCAACAAAAGGCAGCACTTACTGTATGTTGTACTGTATATTGGGCAGGGGACGCACGTCTCCTTTCTCTGCATGAGCTGGAGCACGCAGTACAGCACAGCATGAGAGTGACGGCGCAATAATTTTAACGTACAGCTCCACGATGGGGAAAAACGTTCACAAAACTCTCTTTCAAAGTTTTATTTCTTTGTTTAATATTATTCGAGTTTGTCATTTGACTCTTTATCGGTTCTAGAAAGCTTTTTTTACCCGCTGTCGACGCTCCATAAAGCAGTGAGCGTGTCGCCTTTGTTAGTTTGCCTCTTTGCCGGCTAACTTCTGGGTGACGTGAATAAATTTGGGAGGAGTTATGTGCTGATATATGTGGTTTTATCAACCAGATGTATTAACACTTGTCCAGTTTCGTCTGAAATGCATCCCAGACCACATCCTGAAGTGGTTTGAAAAATCAGATTTAAAAACGCCTCGAAAACGTTTCGGAGGGCATTTACACCTGGTCTTTTTACAATCGGATATTTATATATGTGTAAAAAGCCCCTAAAAGCAGCGCAAATTAGTTCAGCAAATGCTGATGTTCTTCAGGTGCCGGTGATCTACTAACACCTGATGTGCTTGAGTTGAGCACCATGGACATTGCAGCTGAAAATTCAGGGTGTGAAAGCCATAGTACACTGAAACGAACCAGAAGACAAAAAATAAGGGTAACATGAAGTTTTGAAACACCTGTTATTGTGTGACTTCTCCTAGGGAGTCCTCAGTCCTCTTTTATTTCCTCCAGCAATTCACTAGTTCGCCTGCGCATTCAGATCTTAATGATTAATGGTAAACAAACTTGGCTTGCTGTCTTCAAAGGGGGCTCTGCACAAGAGCTCTGAACCTTCAGAGAAAGTGAACCTGAGGCCGGGGCTCGAACCCCAAGTTCAACCCCCTTGCAACAGAACTGCACACAGGAAGAAAAAGAGCAGTGAAGGAGAAGATGGGGAGGAGGAGGGATGCCGGAAAAATTGCAGCTGGACACAGAGGCCTGAAGGCTGTCTTATATATGCCCATAATGATGATTGAAAGGCCTGAATGTTTAGGCTCCTCCCAAACCTACGTATAGAACTACATATAAAAAATAACATGGCTTGGCAAACAATATTTTTACTAGGGCTGCACGATTAATCGTTTTTAAACCGAAATCGCGATGTGAATGGATGCGATTTTTGAATCGCAAGAGATGCGATTATTTCGATTCAAAACTATCAAATATAACAATCATCTAGTACGCAGTTTTTGACAGTTCGCTTCATGCGCATTTTACATTTGATGCAGTTTAAACCAATAGAGTGCATTAACACTGAGGTGCTGACTACACGTCAGATAACGTCATTTGGAAAACATGAGCGAGCAGCAGTTCAACTCCTCAACAAAGTGTACGGCCATATGATTTCCGCGATGCGGAAAACACGGACAGAATCGCGAAATGCATACAAATGGAATTAACTGCACAACGCGGAATGTCATGAAGTTGTCAGATTTTGGATTCAGTCATTTTTAAAACCCATTATAACTCATTAACCGGCAAATGAAAGGACAGAAATGCGCGAGAACATTTCCCTTTTGTGTAATGTTGGACTTAAAGAAAGGTTTATATACGTCCGTTTCTCGTCATGCATCGCAAACAATGACAGGCGCCTCATCAGACTATAAGGAGCTTTCATTAACCTCTTATGGAACGGCTGAAATTCCACAAGGGGGCGCATTTGTTCCTCAGACGTTGCACAATAAACATGACATCCGAATATATTCATTATAAATCATGAATGAAAAGTGAGATTCGAACGAATGTCTGTTAGTGAACTTATTGTATACACTATTTATATCGTAATTCGGTCAGAAACTTCAAGATTGTGAGATGAACAAATCGTTTTGGATTAAAAGGCTTGGATATTCCATTTCCTTGGACTTTTGGGGATTTATGAACAATTTGTTTTGGACAATTTCACCGAAGCGGATAAAGGAAAGATTTTGAAGGTAAGTAAATATCCTAAATCGGCGCCGCCCGGTTCAGGTAACTAACAACTAGATTACAGTTTTATGACTGCTAAAAATCATATTATGCTTTCTGTGTGCGCTTAATGGAATCCCGAAAGTGTAAGCTTTACAACGATGTGCCGCATGACTGTATATTTTGAAGATTTAATGCTTCAAAGTTACAATGACGTAATGCAGCCTCACGTGCAAGGGAGGGGGTGTGCCGTGTACGGCACAGTGTTCCTTATCAGGTTAAAGCCCAGAACACAGCAGACGAAAGAGGTACATTATACTTTCTTGCACGCGCACATCTGCACCGCTTTGAATATTTACAGGCACTAGGGTTCATGAAGCGCGCACACAGAGAGCAGTCAGCACACGCGTGATCACTAAACTTACGTTTTCTTTCTCGTCTAAGTGGACATAAACAGCTGGATGTTTATCAGTATATTGAAGCAGAGCAGTTTTAAAGCTGTCTTGTGTCTTAAAGTGACAGTAACCTGGTGCTTTCTGTGTCAGAAATGTTTATTACACACCAAAAATTAAAATCACTCCTTACTCTTAACTGAACAAGCTTCTGCAGCTCCACATTTAAATTCATACAGTGAGGACTGTGCAGTGTTTTATTTGTATTTTTTGCTTATGTTAAATCATAGATTCTAATAACTAATATATTTACATTTATTACAGATGCCTGAAAAGTAAAACAAGATGAGTATAGTCTTATGATTAAAAGAAAAAACTAAACATTTGCTTGTCAGAAGCATTGTTTTAGTGACAGCCAAAATACATTGGCCTATATGTTATTTTAAATAAAACTTTCAATACATTTTTGTTAAAGTGTATTTTAATGTTCTTAGATAAAAAAAAGTTTGTCTGCAAAAGAGCAAAGTCCTGCAGAGAACTTGGTACAATGTTTAAGAGGTTTTAAATAAACAGTAGCACAGCATCTTTCTTTGGTGCTATTAAAACCACCACAACAAACATGGATGTAGCTCTTTTATTATATACTAATGAATCGCACTTTAAATCGCGAATCGCAATTTTGATAAGAAAAATCGCAATTAGATTTTTTCTCTGAATCGTGCAGCCCTAATTTTTACATAATATGTTCCTGGCATTCCAAATAAACTGTTACGTTTTAAAAAATCATCTGCCTTGTACCACATGCTCTCTGATCTATGTGATGCCTCTCCTATTAACAACAATTTGAAGCACAAAACGATTATAATGTTGCAAATACCAGTAATATCACTAGTGCTGGGCAAAGATTAATCGCGATTAATCACATACAAAATAAAAGTGATTTTTAGCATAATGTGTGTGCTGTGTGTAATTATTATGTATATCAGGGCCCCAAAATTGCCACCAAAATTTGAGAGTGTGCCACTGAATTGTACATCCAGTCACACATGTGTGACCAGTAAATTTGACCTTTTTTGTGATGTGACACTGAATTAGAAAACAGCTCATTGTACTTTCTGCATCTATCATTAAAGTACTTATTTAGTAATACAGTGGAAATTAGTAGAAATGTGAATATTTGGTTAGGATGTTGATTTACAGTGTGTGCCCCTAAATTTTCTTGTTGCGCCCCTAAAATTTTCAGTTGGGGCCACTGTGCTCCTAGTGAAAAAAGTTAGTCTGGAGCCCTGTATATACACACACATTCATGTATGTATTTAAGAAACATTTACATGTGTATATATATTTATTTATATTTTATATATTCTGTATTACATATACATTTAAAAAAAATTATATACAAATAAAAAATGTGTCTATAGTAAATCCCGACAGTCGGTATTTAACGCCAAAATTATGGTTTACACTGGCGTAAGCTGTTATTAGATCTGGCCCTTAAAGTCGAACAAAAGTCTAGTTTAGTCGTCTTTCCTTTCAACATTCATTAAGTCATGACACTGACAGTGTAGTCCAAAATCAAGTGAACAGCATTAAATAAATAAACAACCTATCTAACCGTAGGGATGCGCGATAATTCACGATATCATGCGATATCATGCACATCTTGTCAGTAAAGCTAGTTCCTGTATTAGCATCAAATCGGCATCACCTGCTATTCAGATGGAGCAGCATTTACTACACAAACCCGTAGTTCACTGACAAGCTGGGCCATCGCAGGCGATATGTCCACAATAATTAATGCAATTGTCAGGGAATTATGGCTTTATGTAGTAAATGCCGCTCCATCTGAAAGCAGCTAATGACAATTTACTTCTAATCACGGAACCGGCTTCACTGAAGAGATGCGCAATGACAATCACATAAGAATTATCTCACATCCCCATCTAATCATTAATCAATCTTGCACTATGCATTAGGGCTGGGCAGTATATTGAGTTTTGATAATATTGGTATTTTTTCCCAGAGAAGATGAAATAGGTATGCTCTGATATGACCCTCCTTTGCAACAGAATTTCTGACATAAGAGTCAGACATAAGCTTTAAGACCAGCTCACATGTTGCATTGCATTAGGATAAATACACGTCAACAACTTTTTTATTTTTAGGTGAAATATCCTTCAATCTGCATTCAAATCAAACTGACACCAGCAACCACACCGGGACTATTGTAACTCCCACACTATAATTTCTGTCCACAGCGTCAGACTTCAAATGAGTGTAACCCTTATTTAACATCTGACAAACATTTGACTATTTTTAGCATGTGTCTCTAAACATCAAGGTGGACCAGCGTAATGAGCGCAATAGAGTGGACAAATAATGAACCTCCTGCAATTGTGGAATAACAAAAGCCACTATATGAAAAGCGAAACAGAAAGAAAGCAACCCCATGGTAGTGTCTGACATGGCAAAGGACATTTCTATGGTAAAAAGATGCTATGCATTAGGTAGAAACGCTAAAATTGGCTGGACAGGATTTTCAACTGATTTTTCATGAAAAACTGACTCCATTATCTGATATATTATCATGATGCAGTGTGCAGAGACACTTTTGGTAAGCAGAGGAAAATGTACGTGGGCTAACATCATCCTGTCCCTGCTGGACCTGACCTAAGTGTGTTTTCCGTTGACTCACTGAATGACGTTTTGCTTTCTAAAGTCAATTGTGACAGTACATTAGGTTCAACAGCATCTCAGATAGAGATGTATGGCCGAGGACCATTTATATGGAGTTGAAGAGCGTTGCTAAATTCAAACACTTCCTGTCTGCGGCAGTTGATTCTGGTCGAGTCTTTGTTTACCATGCATTCACCCACTTTGTGTTGCAATATATCACTACTTTCTAGGCAAGCACAGTACACTGTTTTTTTTTTATATTTCTGAATCTCTGTAGTTCACAAAGGAAACTTAATTTAAAGTGATAACTTGGAGACCTGTTTACACCACATGACTAACCCTAAGCAAAGCAGCATTGTTGCATTGTCACTGCAACAGCAGGTTCATATTGTGCCTTTACAATGACATGCATGTGTGACTAAAAAGGTGATTTAAAGGGATAGTTCACCCAAAAATTAAAATTCTGTCATCATTTTCTCATCCTCCTGTTGTTCTAAATATTTTTTCTGATTTACACAAAAATATATATTTTGATAAATGATGGCAAGCACACAGTTCATTGTAACCACTAACTTCCATAGTAGAAAAAGCAAATACAATGAAATTCAATGGGTACCGTGTGCTTACCATCATTTATTAAAATATCTTCTTCTCCATTTATTCCAATACTTCCATAATATTTCTTTTCCTACTATGGAAGTTAATAGTTACAATCATTTGTACAATGCCTACCATCATTTATCAAAATAAGAGATGCGCCTGATCGATCGTCCGCAGATCAGTATAGGCCTATAGCGGCATTAAATGACTCGATCGGTTCTCGCATAATTTGCCGATCTCATGAACCGATCTTTCGGTTTACTTTTGTTATAGTAGGGCTCCTGAATGTGGCCGCAATTACAGACCATTTTTACACAGTACAAGCATTATTACAACCCGTTGCTCATGTGCGACCTGCAAGTTTGGATGTCTCTCTCTGCCTAAACGGAAATACGTGTATTTTTTATGAGGGGATGCGCTCCGGTCCTAACAGCGGCAGCGCAAGGCGTCTTCACATCCCCATCAAACAGCGTATACAACACGATCGCGGACATTGGATCTTCATGCCGAAAGATTATTATTTATTTGTATGCGTTTTAAGGTTTTGACAGTTTAAACTTTCATTTTCCTCACAGCTGCTCTTGTCTGTGTACACATGACGCACGCGCACACACAGCTGCCTGTCATCACTGCACGAGTACAGAGCGATCTCTCTCATGTCTTAAAGCTACAGTAACCAATCATCTCAATGGCTGTTTCTCAATATGCGTTCTTCAGCGATCTTGCGTCCTTGTGTCCTCGCTCTACGTCATCATTAACTGTCGAAGTTCAATTCCAATTCTCAAGAACACAAGTACAGAGGACGCATGAAAATACACGGATCTGTTCTTGATATTGAGGATGCGTCGCGTGCAGACTTCTGAAATCTGGGGAGGTCAGGTGACCAACAGGAAGGTCGCACACATCTCAATTCTCACAAGTGTGCTCTGTGTTCTCGCGACCTTTTGAGTTCGTTCTTCCAAGGTCGCCTAGCAAGACCAATCTCCACGAGAACGCAAGTCCGTTCTTTGCGTTCATGGAATGGAGAAACAGCCAATAAAATCACTCTCTGCACTTCACTGAAGAACTGTTGTACTTTATACGAATGTGTGTATATTTAATTGATACAGTAAATACTGTGAAGTGTTTTATTTCAGTACATTTAACAGATATAAGCCTTTTTTAAAAGGCATAAAAAATTTCTCTTTTCAAAATAAATACTTGTTGTGCTTATTTATTTGATTCTCTATTAAAACAATAATATACCTAATATAATGAAGGCAATATCTGTGGTATTACTTTTCTACAAAAAATGTTAACAGTTACAGTCATCAAAGAGCTTCCATATCAGCTTCAAGAATCTGTGACAAAGACAACAAATTGGCTGCAAAAATCCTGATCGGAGCATCCCTAATCAAAATATCTTCTTTTGTTGTTATCAAAATAAAAACTCATACAGGTTTAGAACAACATGAGGGTGAGTAAATGATGACAGTATTTTAATTTTTTGGTGAACTGTCCCTTTAAGGGTATTTCTTTAAAAGCATAAAGAAAATGGTTATCATATGCAATTCATAATTAATACAATGATATTATGATAATTGGCGAGAACTCTTACGTAAAGTGGGGTACCACAGTTTGGAATCTAAATCGGAATATCTATACAAAGTTCATCTTTAAACTTTTTGCCAAACTGTCTAAATTCAGCCAGATTTACTAAATTAACAAATTGCCACCTTTTGTAAAACTTGCATCAAGCCCAACAGACTTCTTGCGTGAGTTTACTCCATCATTCTGTGCTACTTCAAAAAACCAAAAACAACAAAAAAACTAAACAAATCTATATTGCCAAGGGCTGTGTGGGTAAAAAAATTTGTAGTACATGTAGTACTGTACAAAGAAGCTAGTTTACATAGATAAACTGGAGGTTAAATTCAAACAACACTCGTTGGTGCGTTACAGCGGCAGCCCTACTGAAAAATCCAGCTAAGACCAGCATAAGCTGGTGAGCTGGTTTTAGCTGGTCTCCCAGCTTGATTTAAGCTGGTTTTGCTCGTGTAGCAAGCTGGTCTAGCTGTGTTTTGGTCACCTTTTAAGCTGGTCTTGCTGGACTTAGCTGGTCAGGCTGGAAGACCAGCTGACTCACCAGCTTGACCAGCTTTGCCAGGCTTGAAGGACCAGCTACCAGCTTATGCTGGTCTTTGCTGGATCTTTCAGTACGGAGAGCTACTAGCAGTCAGGTGTTTGGGAAGAAGACCTGTCAGATTCCTCCGGAAAGCAAATCAGAGTTGTTGACGACCATGTTGGCAGCCATTATCACTATTTTTATGGCACTGGTTTACCTACAGGTCTCACCATACAACAAATACACCGCCGGACAGCAGGATACCCAAAAGAGGCCTGAATCTTAGAAGAAAGTTCAATGGTACAACCATGGTTGTTTAGCCATGTTAAATGGTACATTTGAATCAAATACCTTGCAATACTATATAAATACCATGGTGCATCATGGTATATCATTCAGTACATGATAGAAATGAACGTGCCATTGTATATCCATCATCACTGATGTAAGGATCAGAAAACTTAAAGCCAAGCCTATACTCTCACCTGTCTTCGTCCTTCCCTGATAACATGTGTGCTGAAAAATCAAACTAACTTACACTCCAACACAGACGAAATCATCCAGAACATCCCCGGTAAACGTTTTTCAGCGCTGTAACCACTTTAAACAGCACTTCCAACTTTAAACATCACACGCTTGTGTCCTCATGTCTTGTCAAAACATCGAAGAAACATGATCATCGCTTGAAATAAAAACTGTTATTGTCCCGCTGTATTCCTCCTCGTCGAAACGAGGCAGCGATCTGGTCCACTTTCCGAAGTGTATTCGGTCGCTGTTAGTTCAGAACCACCTTGTGCTGGAAACCCAGCGGTGTCCATGTCCGTGACTTTCACGTGGAGCTCATATCGTGATAGTGAGCCCGAGTTCAGGTGCCGCGAGCACACAACGTTTCATCCAGACTGGGATTCCCTTCAGGCTGCTGAACGTCACGCTCTCCCTCTCTGTTTCTCACTCTCTGTCACTCTCTCACTGTCTCTCTCCCTCTCATCAGGACTGACAGCCACCTGAGTTTCTGCACTGTCGCACTCTAATACCATCTACACTCTCATTAGACCAGAAGAAGAAAGAAATAAACGAACTTACCCAAATGAAGATAAATCCTGCGGCAGAACGCGAACATTTATGGAGGAATAAAATAGCGAAGTTTTTGGCGTAGTTGATATCGCTGCTGGGCGACCTCAGCGGTTCCAGCGTTGCTGACGTAGATGATGATAAAACACGTATTTGCATATTTGTTAAGTCGTCTGTGATTGGTCGAAGTTGAATTTGTTTTTACGTATGAATGGTACACCTGTCCGACTCCTAAGCCAGATTTTTGATAAATGCCCATACTCTATTTATAAAATGCTTATTAGAAATCGTTAGATAATTTTAAACTCGCTATATAGAAAGTTAGACAGTTCATAAACAAGATGGCCGAGCCGGAATGCCAGCCAATCAGCGTGTGTTTTACATTGATGTGAAACTGCCTTTGGTAGAGAGGCGGAGGGAGGAAAGAAGTTTCTGTCGGTGCCTCTGATATTTGATCACCTCTGGCGGATCTTTTGGGAACTACTGCTTGTCAACACTGATACAATAAATACAGTAACTGGTGCGTGCTGAACGTGTATAATAAAATCCCTCTCAACCCTTAAGCTTCAACTTTTTCATTTATACCAAATAATTTTTAGTTTTGCATACCAGAACTTTTTTGACACACAAAGTAGAATACATTTTAAAATAAGTTTCATTAAGTTGAAAAACACAAGTCATGTAGTTTTAATGTAATGTTTCAAGATTAAATGCAATTTAGCTTATGCAGTGGCAATAATGTGAACAATAACCTTAACAAATAAAACTGTGGTAACCCATTTCTGTTTTTGGATCTAAATTTCATAACAGTTGAAGAAATACCCAAGCATGTCATAATTTATACTTATAAATATATTACAGATTTAATTGCAAATGTCACCTTTAAGCATACAATATTGACAACACCTTTAAGACCAGTTTAAGTTTATGCATTTATTTGTCTTGAACTGATTAAAAAAAGTTTTAAACTCTTCTGAAAATGCTTAAAATAAAATAGGCATTGTAAAACCACAACAAAAAATCTAAAATTCACAAAAAAAAAGTAAATTTCTACATAAATAAATGGGAGTTATGGGCTCAACTACAGAGGCCATTAATTTTACTGTATTCATTACTCCACTATTTACAAATCAAACCCTCAAGCCATTATGATACAAAGTGAATTACATTTCTGAACGATAAGGATTAACTTAGTGTCTTAATGAAGTATACGTTTTGCTCTGCATTTTACATTATAATGATTTCATACACAGGATTTTATTACATAGAATAAAAAAAATTATATACACAAAAAAAACAAATCATTAAACCATTAACCAAGGTGGTAGGGAAAGAAAAATTAAATTAGTCAAATTTTTTGCTAAAAACCAGTTTACCATCAAGACCATGACCTACACAAACAAGTGAGGTGGTCTGTTGTGCCTGAAAACATTAACATGTGCAAGTAACAGTATCGACAAGAACAAAATCCGCTCCATCAGCGTGTTCAAGCCTCAACATCATAATGAACGGGTGGAGTCTTTAGATCTACACTGGAAAAGTTTTACAGTTCTTATGTTAACATAGCAGTTTAAACCAAAATTTAAAGCCGAGCGAGTTAAAGTTCATAGAACCGCATCAGAGTTTAATTGAAGTGTTTCGGTACAGCCACAGCATGATGGCACCCTTCTGAAGGACTGAAGGTTCATGTCTGAAGTGGGCTGTCTTCTTTGCTGAAAGGCTGTATAGAGCCAGGCTTTACCCAAGACAGTCCAGACACCTGTGATCCTTTGTTGCAATCTTCCGGTCGTCTCTATAACAAAAAGAGGAGACCATTGGACACAAGCATGAAGAGTACCATTCACATTTTCAAAAAAAATTCACACTTGCGAACAAGACTACCAAAGCTTAAGGTACGTTTTAATTTTTGCCTGTATGATCGTGCATTTCATAAGTAACCCATACATCTGTGTGCATTATGACTGCTTTTGTCAGTCAATGGTGCACTCAGTCATATGCATTTGTGTAAATTATATGCACAGGTTACAAAAATTGGGCCGCATGCAGACAGACCACGAGGACCTGCTGATGAAGAAATTAACATGACATGTACTTGTATGCAAGATTGATCCCCAAATAGAAATCAGAAGCATAATTTGGCTTAAGGTTGCACAGCACAATAGGAAATGGGAAAGGAAAAGAGCTGCACAACATTCCACATGTCAAACACACAAGCTCAAAAGCTTTACAATGAAGCATGCATCAGATACCAGGAAGAAGCCAGTTTTTACTTGGTTTTGGGGAGCAGTCAGGAGAGCGTCACACACTCACTTTATGTGCAAACATTTTCTCTTTTGCCTCTTCGTGTACTGCTGGATTCCATGGGGAAAAGCTAGAAAGAGAAATACAAACATCTGAAGTGAAACAACAAGTAAGCCAACGTCTATTCTGTTGTGTTGATTTTTAACCTTACTGAACAGCACAAGCTACTGGTTTCATTTTCAGTAAAACAAGTTTTATAAAAGAATTATACAAAGGAGTTCATATCTGTTGGTTTGTTGTGGAAACTATGCAAACTTGTTTCTTGCCTTATTGCATAAGGATCATCTATCTTGGGCTGGTCAAACAGGTGACTGTTGCATAGCTTGACACTGTCTACCACCTTTCGTTTAAAAAGCTGGATATCTTTATCATACCTGCACAGAAAATTTAGATGTTGGTTAACAAAATAAATGATGAGTAGTAACAGACATAAACAACCTCAATACGGGGAGACAGATATAGATAATTGAATTATGGGGGTGAATTCCAAGTTTGGACCAAGTATGCACCAATACCATTTCACTTCAGTCAAATACACTAAAAAGTAAAAAAAGCATTTTTCTTAAATTTGTAAGACAAACACAAGCAACAACTGACAAAGTATTTAATTATTATTTAACAGAACCCAATACTCACAGCACTGCAGCTTCTGGGTTGAGTGGGTCCATGGTGTTGATCTTATAGAAGATTGTGCGTGCATACATAAGGACCTGCCAAATATGATTGTGGTTTCGCCTGCAATGCATGAAAGATTAAAAAAAGGAAATTATCAAATCTGTCTACATGAAATGTGAGAGAAGACATGGGTTTGCCCACATAAATGCACCATAGCAAGATTAGAAATTATATTACATTCCTTAGCCACAAAATACACAAACTTTCACACTTTAAAACCAAGTTGTACTTTAATACAAACCTCCATTTAGTGAAAGCTCTCCTTACGTCCAGCTCACAAGACTCTGGGTCCACTAGCGGGTGGAAAACAGGGGTGTCGAACACAACTCTCTAAAGCGACATGAATGAATCCCAAACAGTAGAAAACACAGATCAGCACATCTAATGAAAGCAAACTGCAAGGACAAACAGACATGGCCACAGTCCATATTCTACATGATATTTTGCCTTTTTAACACTGAAACAATGTTTATCAATTGTAACAAGACAGATGGACTACAAACCACTCATCTTATCTGGGTTTAAATTTATAATGGGGAAATAAAAATAAAAAATCCAAGTTCATTTTAAAAGTGTATTTCTTACCAGCTTTAAATAAAGTTATGATCGGACACGCTCAGGAAAATGTATCCTTATCCAGAACAGGATTTATTATATAACACTACCTTTTGTTGTATTCAGTTTCTTTACATACACATTGCCTTAAGTTCTGTCAGACGATAGCTTGTTGTTTTTGCAGAAATTTGCATAAGGGCGAGCACCCTGTATCCCTGCTAGAAAATCATCTTTAAAAAAAGCTGAAAAAGTGGGCCAAAAGTAAGATAACTTTGAATAATTTTATTTTAAAGGTCCCGTTTTTCCTGTGTTTTTGAAGCTATGATTGTGTTTGTGGTGTGCAATATAACATGTGTTCATGTTTTGTGTGTAAAAAAACACATTATTTTGAAGAAAATTTACTTATCTCCTAAAAAGTCCTAAAAACGGGCTGATGCCTTCCTTGTTCAATTAAGTCCCTCCTTCAGAAATAGGTAATGAGTTCCTATTGTGTATTTTGTTTAGTGTGTTGTGATTCGACAGCAGCTTAGCGGAGCCGTTTGAGCCAAAGCTAGCGACTGATGTATTTCTGTGAGCGGAGGTTAGTCAAAAAACTCTTACTGACATCATTCAACCGGGAAGTATAGGGCTGTAGTCCAAACGGGCCGTTTGCTATAGGCTTTGAAAGGGGAATTCTGTTAAAGAATATATAGCGCTTGGCATTGAATTTTGAGCTTTATAATTACATGTATTATTTATGCTCTAACAGCAACAAAACACACTAAAAGTTTGAAAAATGGGATCAGGAAGAATGGGACCTTTAATGCAATGTTTGTTTCCGTCCAGGGGTGCAAACTTGTGAGGTTAACAAAAGCATACATCTTCATAGTAGGTGTTCCTGGGGTAATATACATAGATTTTTTTTAAATCTGTTAAGGCGGGCGTACACGGTGCGATTTTTGCTGTCGTAGGGGCTCGCATGCGATTTTTTTCCTCGGGAGCAAATCGTTCATGGTCGTATGGTCGCGGCTCGCACCGTGTGAGAGGAATTACGAGCCGAGCCGAGCAGGTTACGAGCACCTTACGACCTCCCGATAATTTTTAAACATGTCAAAAAAGTTCGGGAGCTGTCGGTATAAATTCGTAGTGTTGGTGCGGGTGTACGAGACGATCTGGCAAAGCACTTGAATTTGACCAATCAGAATGTACAAAAAGCAGAAGAAGAAAGACAAATGTAGCACTGCTACCTCAAATATTGATGACTACTCTATAGCTGGCTATGTTTCGCGCACACACACACTCCGGTTACCGGACATCATGACAAATATGACAGGTCCTTTCAGTGACGACCTTTTGATCAGCTTCTTTGCCTGAAAAAACCTGTCATACGTGTTTTTGTGATGTCGGGTCACAGCTTTGGATGTGTGTGGAAACAGGAGAGAGTGTAGTTGTTTTAGGCTATACCGCTGTTCTGATAAGTGCTACCACAATGCATTAAACGAGGCTTTTTGATATTAAAACTTTTTTGTTTTACTTGTTGATTTTTCTTTACTTGTTAATATGTTTTATCATTATTTACAATGTAAACATAAAATAAGCCAACTAAATTATGTAATAAATAAATATAAAAATTATTAGACTCCGTGCAGAGACCACTGGTTTAAACAGTACAGGATGTACAATGAATGTCGCAATTTTTGTGTAATCCAAGCTGTGCCAAAGTTGCTGTAGTTCTATAAATGATTGGATATTAAAAGGGCTGTCGCGACAGAAAAAAGCAACGGAATGTCCATGTTTAATAGGCTAAGATATGCATTTATTGAGAGAGTACATAAACATGATGATCATATGCGGAGACGATGTTTCCCATCTTATTATGGAGCTTCTGCTTTAACAAGTGAGCTTGTTCTGTATTTTTACACACATATATATATTTTTTTTACATATTTTCGACCAAAGAAACAAATGATATAGCCCAGTGTAAGTTATATGGTAGCCTTAGCTTGTTTTGAAATGATGAGAACATTTAAATGACTAAAAATGTAGGCTATCTCTGAAACTTTATTTAAATAATGATTAATTTGTTTTCATACTATATTTGTATTGCTATGTATTAATTTACATAGGCCTACTGTGAAAATGCCCTATATTAATATGCAATGCCTTCTGTATGGCATTTATTTTGTGCAGTTACAGGAGCATAAATGCTGCGGTCTCACTTTTACTTCAAGACACCGCATTGACCGAACATTTGCACATAACAAGCCTAGACAGTGTGCTTATATTAAATTAAATTATTTTCGTTTTACAAATTAATATTTGGCTATAGATGTGTTGTCTTAATAATTTAATTATAAAGGGAAAGACGTGTAACGTTAGCTTGCGTTTTACCTCATTGCTCCTCATTCTGCATTTACAAATAAATAAATAGGCCCACTGAATGTGTTTTTTGAACGGTCATATTTATAAAAAAGCAACAATATATGTAACATTAATAATAGCAATATAGATATTTACTTGGCACTAAAAACATGATATATTAAGACGGTAAAACCGCATATGCGCTAGCACGAACAATCACTGCCAGAGAAATTCCTTCACCGCCACAGCAGACCTATATTGCAATTTCGGAATGCATAAATAGAAATTCTAAAGATCAGAAATTCCAGGCTGTTTTATATACTACGCCAATATCTTTACCCTATTCTTTTTGTTTTATTTTTTGTACATTCTGCCACAACGAAAGGTAGCCTACTTCATCCTCACAGGTGTGAAAATGCCTACGTCAGAACTCGTCAAGTCGTACAGTAAAATCTTGTCGTGTGTGACTGCGTCCGAATTATTTTCGTATAAACTCACTCGTGTCGTGTGCGAGAGCTCACGACGTTCCGACCGTCAGAATTCGCACCGTGTACGCCCAGCTTTAGAGCTTTAAATTTGTAATGATTAAAATATTTAATCTAAAAGTCTTTTAAATGTAAGGATTAACAATTTAGAAAGTTTCACTAAACAAATAAGCAAATAAGACACAGTGTAAATGTGAATTTGGCTAAAGGTACAGTCATTTACATGCCTTACCTTTTGTCCTGCTTCAGAATGCAATGTAATGTAATGTAATGCAAAAGGTGCTAGCCACAGACAGTGAGAACAAAGAAAAATATATTCGTAGCAACCAAAAGTTAAACCTGAAAAACTTTATTTTACAATTTACAGTTTTAATTCATGTTATTTTTAATGAGGCCAGAAAATCAGCAGATTAAAGTAGAGAGCAGACACAACAAGATCAATTGATTAAAGAATGATCGAATAAGCAAATGGCACTACTTGGGTCATACTATCAATTAATACTATTTTCATTTTTACCTTTTTATTATTTTTATTTTCAAATATTATTATTATTATTATTTAAATTTAAAACATCAGTTAATGCGCCATTGAATTGAACTAACATGAATAACATAAGAATGCTGAAAACTATACTGTTCATTGTTTGTTCATGTTAGACAATGCATTTACTAATGTGAACAAATATAACCTTATTGTAAAGTGTTACAGAAATTAGTATTTTATATTATTCAGTACACATAAACTTAATAATCAAGGGTCTTCTCCAAACTCATCGGATCTAGATGAATCACAAGAATGACCCATTTTGGATCCAAAACAGCGTATTTTGCCGAACGGTGACAAGTTTGCACCGTTATATTACAGAAAAAAAAAAACTATACTCACAGGACAGTCTCCATCTGGGTAGTTATCAGGAATGTACACTGTAAACTTAAACACACCGTCTTGGTACAAGCCATGTCGAATGAAAATCACCCCAAACCACACTGTAAAAACATTGGAGGATACTTGATAACACATCAGCAGCCATACTTTTGATAAATGATAATTCAACTGAAACATCCATAACTCTAAACAAAGTTTCCTAAGATCTGTGCTGTTGTTCCATAGACAAAACTGAACACATTACAACAGAAATACTTGGTTCTTACTCAATGCTGATCTGTATGAAGGCTGTACATAGATGCCAGGGAGCTTTTGCTTGATCACCAACGTGCTGCAATGAAGACAAGAGAACAAAGATCAATTTCAGGTATTGAATAGGCAAGTTGTTTTAAACATGGTTTAATGCAATCTGAAATATATAATTAAATCTAATTTAAAACCCAACACCCATGCCCAACAATTCTGTGAAACCTACAATCCTGCACATTTACTCACATCACCCACATGTATTTGAAGAATAGAGCGACACTTACAACTCAGCAAGCAGTGAGTACTCCAAGTAGAAAGGCCCATATGAAGCATGGGTGCCATTGGCTGACTGTGCAGAGTTTGAAGGTGAGGCAGCTTTAGTGATGGGGACAGCATTTTTCGGGATGGAGGGAAGCTGCTTCTTACCAAATGGGGGACGAGCTGGACTAGCTCTCTGCTCTCCCTGGCCACTCTTCTCCTCACTGTCAGATCTCTGCAAACATACAAAGATTATATTTATTTACTTAAGAATGTAAATAAATAGACCCACAGTACAAAGACTGAGAAACACAATGATTAGGACTGTTGCAGTAAAGACATTTCCATTGCATAGATCACTAGCCTGATAAGTGGCTAAATATACATTTAAAAATCAGGCAATCCGATATGTTAGTGACATTTTTTCTTAAGTAGAACAATAAAGATGATATTTTGCATAGTGGACATTTTTCTTACAAAATCACATCGATTACCCTTAGAAGGTCGTTATTGACCCCTTGGAGCCGTGTGGATTACTTGTGTAAAGGATGGATGGGCTTTTTGGTGCTTCAAAATTAGTGGCACCATTTACAACCATTATAAAGCTTGAAAGAGCCAGGACATTTTCTAACATAACCCCCATTGTTTGAAAGGTGATAGTCATTTCGATTGGCTTAAGGGTGAGTAAAACATGGGGTAATTTTCATTTTTCGCTAAACTTTTCCTTTAATGAAAATTTAACCTATGATGTACTTGGTGCAACAGTACGTTCACACTTCACACTTAAAGCTAGATCAAATGTCTACAGCAATTAGTCTGTTAATGATTCAGCATTTATGAGGAAACAGCTGAATGTAACACCTATATACCAGCTGTGACTTCATGTCAAACCCAGGACAGCAACTTTGTGGTTTACGGTTTCTTTTGTCAAGATCTTAAGCTGACTGCAGTGTTATCAGATAAAGTGGTATAAATGCTAGAATAAATCAGCAGCATTTTTATATGAGTCTGTAGTCTTAAACTGTCATTATGAAGCTTTACCATCCAGTGAATGATCGATGCAAAATCACATTTAAAAGCTGAGCCTCCCACATAACTGGTTTAAGTCACATATTGTCAAGCAGCCCATTTCACTTAACCTGGGCAGAGTCTGCATGGACATGCAGTACAACCGTATCTCCTAATCTGCTAAATTAGATGACTGCCTTACAGTTAACAACGTGAGAGCTATTGGAGAACAAAGGAGCTGTTTAGACAATGTCAATTTGTAGGCCAACCCAGAAGATTAATTCACAATGGGTTCCCTTTGGGATTTTTATATGGGTTGCTAACTAGATGCTAAATAAGGACTAATAACCCTTTGAAGACTCACAGACACAGAAATTAAATAGGCCACAAATAACCGAAATGTCAGAAAGTCAATTATGCTTGTCCTCTGTGTGCAATATTTCACACAGGTGTACAGCCATACTTTACCTTACGACCAACGTTCGTCGACATGCTCCAGAATGTGTTCATTACTCATTGAGCTCTCGATAGGCGTGTGCTTGCCCACTTTTAAGTGGCATCCAAAGAATTTACTATGATGGAAAAGAAGGGTGAAGGAGAAAGAAATAAAAATGCTGTTAAGAGTCTGGACATTTGGAGAACACAGTAGGCAACCTGATGCTGTATGGCAGCTGGTGGCAATCCAATCCCCCACTAGCACGTCAACTGTTGGTCCAATGTACAACACACACCCGTCTCTACAGTCATTAAAAGACATTAATAATTGTGTGGAAAGAAATTTTTGATTATTTTACCAAATATGGGTTTTTGTAAACGGGTCCAGGTCCACATAAAGCTCATACGAAAAATCGATAAAATTACGACCATAGTAAGGAAAGCTTTAGTAATAGGGTCATGAAAGACATGAAACAAGTTAAAACTTGACACTAGAAAAACCACCTTAACCAGAAACTAGGGCTACTACTTTTTACGAAGCATCATTGCCTTTATTTCAACTTGACACCCACTACAGACAGCTTAATATGGTGATGAGTAAAATGTAGCTTTTAATAAAGGCTCTGTGGTTTAGTATGCACTGCAGCCTTTTAAGTGGAGTTCAAGTTACTGTCTGTCACGACGTGTGACTAGCCTTGTAGCAAGAAAACATCTGTAGCTAATGGGTTTTTACTTACCCGAGCCAAACGATGTGACCTAGCTGAAGAAGACATGTTACAGGGCAACTTATCCGGTTATGAATTAGTTTGATTTAGACTAGTTTTTCCTGTATACGATCATTTAAACAGCCGTCGAAGCCGTTATCTGAACAATCTCACGAAAATACCTAACGCACTGCACACTAACTTGACAGGAAAAGGCGGAACATAAACACAAGAGAGACACTGCAATTGGCTCTTAGTGTGATTGACACGCCCGGCGCCCTATCAGAAATTCAAAAGAGCGATCCACAAGGTTAAATCTCTCCTGGTCAACGATTAGAAAACAAATATAATTTGTTAGATACCGGGCATTTAAGATGGAAAACAGTTTATTACATCAATCTCACAGTGTGTCGCAAAAGTGCCACAAGCATGTTGTAATAGCTGTTAAAGTCTATATACACTATTTATCTAGAGCTCGGTCTCGCGAGTTGATCATTTTAACTGGTACGGGTTGCAAATTTTATCTTAGAGTATGACATTCACGGGAATATCACCGTTCATATTAATGAAGAATTTAATAATAAAAAGAAGAGTTAGAGAACTCACCACGGTAACCTCAGGACATTTCACACATTTTAAAATATAGAGTATCCACCCTAACCGCAAGGAATGTGCGAGCTACCTGCCATTGGCTAATAGAAACGCACGAGAGATTCTATTAGTACATTTCCCTGTCAATCATGTTACAGCAAGGTACTGAGTTTGGATTGGTCCTTCTACTTAAGCTTTAATGTAAAATTGATAGGAGACTTCCATTGGTGTATAACAATAAATACATATTTATATAATAAACAGGTAGCTTTATTGCGTTGAAAGACTGCCAGTGTACATTAAAGTTAACTAAACTTATTTAATTATTTAAGAAACTTGATATAATAATATAAACTCTAAAAACGCATTGAAATGCTGTACATTGTTTTATATTCACTTTAATTAATTACATTTCCGAGATATACCGAATGTTTTAATGAAAGTTTGCATGCCAAACAGATTATTGCATTTATTATAAGAAATGCTTGGATATATCTCTAATGCTGTATCGTTATTAGTTTGTGTACATTCATTACCGTCATGCATGTTATATTAATAAGGATTAAGGTAAAAAAAAAAAAATTAAAGAACCATTATTGCTGAACAGTTTGATTGTTATTGTAATGCCCCCGATGGGACAAAAGGGGGAGTCACATGCTCAGAATTGCGAACTCAACAATCGACCTAATTGACTGCCTCTGAATGACAGTAGTGCAAATGCAATTATCAATAGCAATGTATTAACCAAGCATTTACTCACTCAACATACTGTAGATACTGACAGACAGTATAGTAGTCTACAAGATCATATGAGTAGGCCTAATGTAAAAAACAGAATATTAAAATGTTTTGTAATACTAACTTTGCCTTCTTACTTGCTTGACTGCTCTGTAATCTTTAATAAGCGATGTTTGTTTGATTGATTGATTGATTGATGGCTATGCCCAATAATAATTTATGAGGGACATAGAGAAAAAGAAAAAGCTAATTTATTGCTTCACCGATTTATCTAATTAAGGAAAATGACATTGTCCAAGACTGAAAGTGCAAGCTAATTATTGACTTAATTATTGTTTAATTATCTGATTTTATTTTGTTTTTCAGCACAGTCTGTTAATAAATGTAATTGACTTTTGGTTTCACTATGCAGCCAGTAAACAATGCAAGGTCATTGACTCTCATGACAAATTCAATTAAAAATGTTGATGACAGAAAACTAACTGAATTTTACTTGATTCCAGTTGTGTTTGGAAAATGTAAAGTTAAACACAACATGTGATTGCACGTGGCTTCCCTAATTTTAAGGATTTGTTTTCTTTCTGACCTGGGCATAAAATAACATGAAAAAAAACCCAGCAACACTGTATACAACATAATCTTTATAATGGGAAGCCTGATGTTGAGTAGAAATATTTGACAACACAGAACTTTTAATATTTTTCTGCTGTAAAAATGATTGATATGTGAATGTAATGTGCATGACGTGGCATCTTACACATTATAACAATATAAATCTGCCAGAATTTAGCAGATAGATATTTATGTTTTGCTTCATTTTCTTTGACACAATAAAACTTTGACACTTTTTCCTAAGTTTGCACATTAGCTCAGAAATGCTTTGAAATGGTTTTGATAATATCCAGAATGTTTTGCAAAAGGATTCGGTTCCTAAAAAAATGGCTAATGAGAACAGCCTCTAATGTTGATTTGTCTCTTTTTGTTTGTATTGATTAATGTATCAAAAGCAGATCCTCAGAAGGCCATTGTGTTGAAACTGGAGATGAAGAAAATCCTGTGTTCATCCTCTCCATCACTGTACTTCTCTTCAGAGACCCAGAAGACCTGCTCATTCTGATCTGCAATTTGGTTTAAATGACAGTTAAAAATTGCAATTGGCAGCCCCCCAGTGAAATATGTCATGACAGCAAAAGCCATAAAGGAGGCAGAACGAATGACTTCTCGTCCAGATAATAAGTAATAACAATGTTAGTTTGAATAAGAAAGCCAGAGCTGGATTCAGATGCAATATTCATTGTTGGAATATGCACGACTGGGGAGAGAGGGTATAGGCAAGAGAAGAAAAAAAAACATCAACTAAGTCCCACACAGAGCAATAGTCTTGTCTTATCCCTTAGGCTATGGCCCGGCTAGCACCTCAATGCAGCAATTATTTGTTATAATGACTGCAGTTCAAATAAGCCTGGAGATTTTATTAAACCAAATGAGGAAATCTTGAGTGTATTATCACTTTGTGATTGACAGTGACAAGTGTTGGGCAGGCTCAGATGTGAGTGTGATGAAGAAGCTCTCGGCAAAGCTCTCAATAATGTTCCCCCTGATAAAGTTGCCTATTGAACTCTAGTAAGGAGAGAGAGAGAGACGGAGAGAGAGAGAGACAGAGAGAGCAATAGAGAGAGTAGAACTGTACGCATATTAATTCTCATTGTCAGGAGGTGGTTAAGGGAGCAAGGGTACATGGAGAAGCAAATAATCTGGGCTGGAAGTCCCTTACACTACCTGGCTGGCATTTTACTGCAATAATAAAAAGAAGATCTATTGTGCCCGACCATGTGCATAGATTTTACTATATGATAGTAATAATGAAAGAGAAATATTCATATTAAAAGCAAAGGTCATTTACAGAGCATGCTAAGCTTTCCTAAGCTGCAACCTTTACAGGAACAGATAGAGAACCTGTGATGCAGATGAGAAGGAGAAGGTAGAAAGAAACAGAGAGATTGCTGTGACTTGGTGTAGGCAAAGGGGGGAGACAATGTACTGTTCTTCATTTGCAATAGCACATAACAATAAATGTCTTTTACAATAAATGTATTTTGTATAAAATTGTGCTTGCATGTTTAGAGCACTTATGTGCATTATAATAAGCTACATTGGTAAGCTACTGTATTTACACTCAGAAAAAAATGTAAAAAAGCTGTCACTAGGGCAGTGCCCTTTAAAAAAGTCCTAATATGTATACAGATATGTATACATTTAATACCAATATATACCTCTGAGGTATTAATATGAACTCTTTGGGGCGACTTATAAGCAAGGACTAGACCTTAGTAAAATATAACTAGTTTTAACAAACATGCCTTACTAAAAACATTACTTGTGTGCAAAACAAAGGGCACTGATTTATTTAAGATATGTCAGTGCAGTTTTCAGTTTGGAGAGCTCTTACATTTATTTTTGTGTAGGACTAGTCTAATTACTGCCCCATAAGGTGCAAATAAGGTGTACTTTTTAAAAGTACCACCCAGTGACAGTTTTTCTGACAATGAATAGGTTTGTAAGACAGAAAATTATATTCACGATACAAACATACGGTAGTGCACACTGAAGTACTTTCTAGTGTCATTTTAGATAATGTGACTTTGTTCTCAGTACAATATCTTCACCATTGAGATTTTTATTACTACTCCCAATTAGTATATCCTTATTACTAACGGTTTACTTAGATTAAGGTTTTGTTGCCCTGTAGCTTAACATTTGGTCAACACGAAAAGCAGGCAAAATCAATGACAGCATTAGAAGCCTATACCTCTATATATGATAATCATGAAATTAAATTGCGTGCAGTCAGCATACAAGCCTTTTAATTCGCTGTTGTTAGTTGGTTATATTTATGTATGGCTATTTAAGACCAATCTCAACTGATTTGTACACAGAATAACAGTACTGTATCTGTAAATTCAGACTCTAAACTAAAAGAACAGGGCCCAAATAATTCTTAATAACCAGTGCGTAGATGATGTCTCTTTAGGTTGGATGATCTAGAGCAAGCTTCTTTTTTGAGATTCAAAGGGAAAGCAGTTTCTTTAGAATATGCATTATTTCCTGCAGTGTAAATGAGTGAGTTCGTAATGTGGGCTCTGTGTCCGCATATGCATTGCACACGCCACCATTTATTAGAGACGTGCACTAAGTACAGGCCATGTTATTGGATTTGAGTACCGGCTCCCAGACACGTTCTCTGGCGCTGGATATATATTAAGATGAAGCAATCTCATTTAATAACACCCAAACTAATAAAAGGCAGAGAGGATTGAAAATTAAATTTATGAATATTGCTCAGCAGCAGGGGTTATCCCAAAAAGGCAGCCTTGAGCTGTCAGTCTTGAAGCAGATGAGTTCTTATGAGGTTCAGACAGGATCGTGGAGAAACGAGGGGAACTTTGCCACAACCTTCAAAAGCAGGAACAGAGAAAGCACTGTGACTTATCGGAGGTCTCGGAGTCACCATATTAAACAGGAGTAAATTAGAGATCTGAACAAATGTCCCTTGTGTAAACTCACAAACGTTTATGTATGGAACACTTCATATGTCATGCTAAGCTTTCTTTATGTCTGTATATATGACATACTGTGGAACATTTCTGCAGCAGACAGGTTTTTTAATATAGAACAACAACAACAAAAGCTAAATCATAGATAATTAAGAATCTGTCTGTCATCATAATTAACTTATCATCATTATCATCATAATATTAAAATAATTATTAGTATTTAATTGTTTTCAATAATCTCTACAAAGCGCAAATTTGCATTTCCATTATGTTGTAACCTACATTTTTCGTGCTAGTCTTTCTTCAGAGGATGATCCCGGAATTTAATGAGCGAACACCGTCAGTGTCGCTCGCTCTGATTGGCTGCAGGCATCGATCTGCACGTGTCCCTTCCGCTGCACTTCCTACAGCTCCATCAACAGATGCAGCCACGCGATAGATTAGCGAGAAAGTCAATAAGCAAGTCTCTTTGGAAACATATTTATTTATGTGCGTATGTAGAAACCTTCGTAGTCCATTACTGTGATTACCTCTGAGGGCTGGTGAAACAACAGATGCCCAAGGACAGCTCATTCAATAATACTTAGTAGAGAGCACCTGTCGACACTGAGGGAAGATGAGATGTATAAATAACAAAGCAGTTTAATTTATTCCTCGTTAATATTTGCCAGTCTAAATCAATAGCGGAAATAATGCCCAATAATGGAAATACTCCTTAATATGACCGATTCAGAATATTGAACAGTTAGTGGTTAATATGATTAGAGAGGTTTGCAGACACAAGAGGGCGCCCCAATACAACACTCAATTGTCAGCTCCAAGAAATTCCTAGGAACAAAGTCGAAAAATCAAAGCACAAAATTCAGCAGGCACGAGTTTAATATATATTTTTTTCAATATGAGCATGAGCACTTTACTTAGGCTATACTATTTTTGTAAGGTGGTTTTAATATCTCCTCGTGATCTACATGTTATCATATTCATATGCAATATATACTGTAGGTAATGAACATCCTTAATACTTTGCAGATTATTGCATTTTATGCATTTTTTTAACCTAATAGTTATCATTATATTATTAGCACAGTTAGCATTTAAATAAAGCAGTTTCATTTTTCTTATTCACATTTGTCCGTTTCATTATGGATTTGCCGCAGTATGGCATAACCCAGCTTTAACAACGCAACAAATATTAATGTTACATGAGGTTTATATAAACGTGTAATAGGCAATGCGAGGTAGGGTGCTTGGTAAAAGAGGTAAATAGGATTAGCCTATGTGTATTTATGGAGGAGAAGGAAAGCATGCATGCACATAAGAGAACGTTAGGTTGAAATGCAATGTAATTTATTTAGAATAAGAAAATTATTATCAATAACCTCAAAGTTATCTCAGAGAGCTCAGTGATGAAAGCATTCACATTTCCCTGATGCTTCCAAAATTATGCATTACTTTCAAATCCAGGATGCCTTGTTTTTATTAAGCAACAAATAAACTGCACACTTAGCTTCATCCGCTGTTAAAACACAAAGCATAAGTCATGACACAAAATAAAATGAAAAGTTTAAGTAAAACAATTTGCATTGATTGGATTAAATGCTAATTCATTCCCAAACTAAGCCCTAACAATCTACTCGCTTCCATTTTCCTTCTGATTATTTTTTCCACACGGATGCGCCCATTTATTAAACTAAAATTATAAACATAAAGCATATCTCGGTATTAATATTTCTTCTTTTTGTTAAAGCTCAATCAACCATAATGTCCTAATTTTTCTCTCCGAACCTCATTTCACATTATCTCGCTAACCAAAGATGGGTGTCCCAAAAGGGATTTATTTCATTTATCGGGATTATTGAATTAAATTAAAGTAGACACTTAACGCAGTGGGGACACGACGAGCTCGTCTGGTTAAAGCTGCTCTTAAGTGTGATTTAGGCAAAGAAAGTCGACTTCCACACGAGAGACATCCACAGTCGACTGCTTTTGCCTAAACATCACTTAATGATGCTCAGCACAGAGGAGGTGCATTTAAAGGTCACGCAAATATTTAATGTACAGCCACCCTTATGAAAATTATCCATATAGGAACCATATATTTTCTGTTTCATTAGTAATCAAACCATAGTAACCACACATTTACCATTTACTCATTACAGGAACCATTTTATTTGTAATAAAAATGAGGTAATTAAAATGGTAATACATTTTCACATTTTCTCATATTTAAATTTTTTTTATAGTTGCATATGTAATTTATTTTTGTTAACACATATTTTTAAACTTAGCTCAATGTAAAAAAATATATTAAAGGAACACTGTCTGTGATGTCACTATTTTAGGCCCTTAAGTTCTGTCTATAATTTCATAAAATAATACAATGAAATACTAATGAAATCCAATCTTTTCAATCTCTGTCCTCTGTGTGGCTGTGGTTTTTTATTTTGTATAGTAATATTTTTTTTATTAGCATGGTGAGCAGGCTTGAACAATAAAATGAATTAATTTTATGTTTTATTTTCGGTCCGTGTAAGTCAGTTTTTCTGTTTTTGGTAATTCAATAGGTAAACAGCAGGTGACAGTCTTTCTCTATCCTTAACTCAGTGCTTCTCTCCTGGGCTTAACTTCTAAACCTCTGTGATGTTGCTTTCCCAAGCCTCAAAGCTTATGCCTGTGAAACGCACTCCCTATTAAAATGGTTTTAAGAGGCAGTACCACAGTTATAACCATCATCTCCCTAAAGCTGGTGCCACACACAACACCATGTGGTGGTTGCTGCAAACAAAGGCATGGCACTTTCCTCCTCGATCACCACAGTTACAGGCCCATTTCTGCCAGAGGCAATTACAGCTTTAACCAAGTGTGAGGTCTAAGAAAACCAATCACTGCTAATAAGATCAAGACCTTATGCTATGCCACACTCCAACACCTCTAACTCCACTCTTTCTCTCTTTCTTTCTTTTATCATTTTTGTGTTTTTTATAACAACAGCAGATCAGTATCTTTCAGTTAGAAACTGCCATTTCAATATTGATTTTATTTTTTAAATCATTAGGGTTATTTTTATATTTCTTACATTTATGGACTGAGCTCATGATTTTGCTACTGCACGCTGCACGCACGTGGACCAAACAATGACTCTTCACAGTCTGGGCTGTAAAGAGTTCAGATAGATCCTTTCTATTAAGCATTAATAGCTGTAAACCACAGCGGAATGAGAATGGAAAAGATATACAGACAGACAGACAGACAGACAGGCAGGCAGGCAGGCAGGCAGGCAGGCATCTAAAATAGTGGCATGGTGACTTCACACTGGTACGTTAGCCAACCAATAATCTTCTTACGTACAGATATGGAGTCATCAATTAAACAAACATAACAATCGCTAAATAGACTCAAAATACAAATAGTTTTCTCTTATAAATAATTTATGTTCAAAAAACATATTATAACCCACTGGAGTTGCATGGATTCATTTGTACGGCTTACGGGGGATTAAAATATGGGCTCATTTTTAAACTGAGGTGAACTATTTCTTTAACAAGCGAAGGCTATGGGTTCGAATCCCATTGACAAACATACTGATAAGATGTTAAGTATAATTTGAATGCACTGTCTCTTAGGATAAAAGCACACAGCTTTTTACTCAATTGAGCAAAAACACATTTATTATTTTAGATATTTACTTTTGTCACTACTGAATCTCTACTGAAATACTAGGAGGCATAGTAATTAGGCTGAAATGATGACTACACTGCATTCAGACACAGGAACCACCCTTGGCATGCGTCAGCTCTGAGGTGCTGGTGTTGAACGCTGGGTACAGAGTCGACACCTGAGACATCCATGACAGTGCTTTGTGCCAGTGTCCCTAAACAACCCTGAACAAGTTCAAGTCCCATTGCTATATCATCTTATCACCCGCTACAGGAACCTCTTCGTTCATCTCTTCTTTCAGAGTAACGGAGACCATCGGCGAAAGGCAAACTAAAAAGTAAGGCAAGAATTACCTTTATTTGGATCGCTGTGTTAATGAAGGCTTTTACTCTAACCTGATGCTTGGGGAGAATAGGACATTAGCGACAATAGGAAATCAGAGCATCTGTGGGCTGATGCAGTGGATGAATATGTATAAGCCTCTCTCTCCATCTCCCCCGGGTGGCCTCGTACGCCCGTGATTCTGCTCATGGAGGCCGTGCTTCACGTGTATAGCATCCCTGTCGCTCTGGCAGCTTGCTAAATAATTTGTGCTCTGTTAGTGGGGTCATTGGATAGAGAAGCTGAACTCTGAATAATTTATCCACAGATACAATCTGAGCTGCCCTCTCTCATATCCTTCAGCTTTCAGACGACCGGCTCCGACGGTGCCCGTACGCTCGCGCACAGACCTGTTACGGCTAACACGTTCATTTAGATGGAAATAAGCACGGACAAAATGGGAAATACGGCCTGCCAGACTTTGTCCTGATTGTGACCCAGAGGATATGTAAGAATCTCATCCCCTTCCATAAACACAGAGAAATTTGACTGCGGATTAGGTGGACGGAATAGAGAAAAAAACCAGCATGGCCGCTGGGCTTTGTGTACTCACCTAATTGCTTTTCATTATTGAGCAGACAATGGAAACCCGAGGAGAGGGATGAAAGCAGTACAGTTGTTCTTGTTAGGGTTGAAATGTACTGTATTGATGTGCCTGTGTCTCAGATGTGCTGAAACAAATAGCAAATCGCACCTGATGGCCTGTTTTGCCTCCCGCAGAATATTAATGAGAGTGTCTGCTTTACGATGAGATCAAAGGTTCGGAGAGAAAGAAATGCACACCTGGACATTACACACGCACATTTGAATATTAAAATTGGAGCAACGGATCTCCTGTACACATAGCCATGTGGAGCTGTGTACTATCCATTTGAGATATTCATAAATATGCACACATATACAACCTTACTGCTAAAAAATGAGGGAAATACAAACCGTTTTGGCCATGTACACTGAAACATCTTAATGGCACTGGTGGATCACCCCGTTAGCTTTTAAATCTCCAACAGACAGTTATGAGAAGGGAAGAGACAGAGACAAAAGGGAGTAAAGAGACCAGTCATCAGATAACCACACTATATTGGACGTGTCTCTCTCTATCAGACCTCACCAGTGTGGCACGCTGACTTGACTTGTTCTCACCACAAGAGAACTTTAAACTGGGGACATCCTTTGAACAACTACAAATGACATAATTACACCAGGGCAATGCAAAGCACTCCATTACTGTCCCTGCAATGCCCGTCCAATACAACTAATATAACTTAAACACAACACAAGTGGTAACATTTCCGTGGCTGAAAGATGCAGATTGCATGTGCACACGTGTTGTATTAAAGGATAAAACTACATGCATTATAATGTAACAATAATGGGCTAATTTAAACTCAACACATTCAACATGACAAAGTTTTCCAATAATGTCAATTAGTAAAGACGGCTTTACGCCCACATAGGCTATAATGAATTGGCAGCTAATCTACCCCATCCCCTGGACATTAGTTGTCTGCAAGCATAAGCTAATATGAGCAGTACAGCTTCATTTTCCAGATCTGTGCTCACATTGCACACCTCTTGCACACTCTACAGCTTTAATATATCATGCAAAATTAGGTCAATAATAATAAAGTGGAGATCCAAACCAATGATCCACATATGCTGTAAGAATGGAGGCTTTACAGAGCTAAAGGTGTGTGAAATAAAATGTGTCTCCCGAACTGGAAAATGGAGGCCTTTTTTTAGCAACATAAAGTCTCATCCAGAAGAACATGCTTCACAAAGGATTGCTTAAAGCCAGGAGACCAGGAGCTTGAGGGTAAACTGGAATGATGATTAGAACCCACAACTTTGTGTCATTGTGTGACTTTACGGGAACCAAAGTGACTGTGAACAATAGAGCAGTGTTTTTATGTGTTCTGTGTGTGTGGTTTGTCTGGAAGCACTTCTCAGTCGGGACAACTTGTGTCATTTAAGGCTTTTGTAAACTGTTGGCATTATTATAAATTCTCTCTTTTAGGATCATTGTCTCTTTGATGAAAGACTCTGGCAACATTATTCCTACATCACCAAAACATTGCTCTTGTTTTGTAATTCAGGCATCACTGATATCATATTGTCATAATACCTTATTTTCTCAAAGTTAAACATTCAGGGTTAAAACAATTCTCTCCAACTTGCTGATTTTACTGAATATACACAGTAATGTGAGTAGCTGAATAAATGTCAAGCAAGTCAATAGTGTCATGCTGTGTGATTTGTGAGTTCATATATAAACCTTTCAACAATTTGAACAAATTTACTTGTAGTAATGAGAGCATAATATATAATACCATACAGTGTATATTTTCCTTCCACATAGCAGAACGATGAATATTAAAATATATATTTTTAATGTGGTACAGAATTTTTACGGTGCACAAATTTTTTATTTCAACAAATACAGTATGTATTACCAAGCCCCAAAGGTGAATTTGGATACAAAAATATAAAGTTTAGTTTCATGTGCTCACGCGAAACCTTCATGTGCAGAATTTTTTTTTAAAAGTTAAACACGATAGTTTCACGTGCACACACGATAGTTTCACGTGCGCACGTGAAACTAAACTTTATATAATTTTTGCTCCATGTCCCCTTAGGGGCTCTGTAATGTTCTGTAAATGTGTGCATCCTTAATCTAAATTCTGCTGCACTATAAAAAATTCGGTAACACTTTACTTGAAGGCGTGTGCATGAGACTGATATGTCACCTTTATAATCACGACATGACCGGTGTCATGAACATAAAGGAGATTTTATGCACGTTTATGACAACTTTCATTAAATGTCATTTGTTCAATTATGTCATTTTTAAGGCAAAGATGACAGTGGTTGAGATGTCTTTGTTATGACAGCTTGCCATAAACCAATAGATCATAACTTGTCATAAATCTGTTGTAAACATGACATAGCAGAATAATTATCAAACTTAAGAAACTACCTAGCTTTATGAGTTAACGTTACATTTAACTGTCATAAAAAATGTAATTAAGTGTTAATACTCTGTCAACTAGTTTTATAACAGCATCATAAATATTTTTCTTGACCTCAACCACAGTGGTACTGTACAAATTAAACTTGTTGTTAAAATGTCATTAAGTGTTAATAATATGTCAAATCATTTTAAATACCCTAACAAAATGCAACAGACACAACAAAATATTATATTCAACCGCACGTATGTGCACAATACATAAAAAACCTGACAACTAAAATAACTTGTCCCTCCTCACACAGAGGGTTCTGAAATGGTCTGACATAGAAGAAAAAATGAACAAAAATTTAAATAATGAAATTAAAGTAATTCCAGCTATATGGACCTAATGCTGCATGGCTTATTGTACTGTTTTCATTTAATTTTAGGTGAATCTGTCTCCAAATGCAATAAAATATAATTTTAGCAATTTTAATTATTAATATTGGATTATTGGATTTTATTTCTTAAACACCTGGAAGAAACTAAAAAACATTATGAACTTAAGAATATTCATGACGTTGTTATAAAATTATTTAAGTTTTAAAACTTAATGACATTGTAATGACAAATTATATTTGTACAACTGTAGCTGAGGTCAAGAAAAATATTCATGACGTGTTATAAAACTTTTTGACAGAGTATAACACTTAATAACTAATGACTACATTTTATTTGTACCACTGGTAAAAATTGTCAGTTATGTTGTCTTGGTAATGTCAAGTTGTCATAACAAAGACATGTCAAATAATGTAATCTTTGCATTAAAAATGACAAAATTGAATGAATGACCCTTAATGACATTTGTCATGAACGTGCATAAAATCTACTTCATTATGAAAGTGTTATGACCACTCCTTCAAGTAAAGTGTTTACCAAAAATTCTTTGCTGCCATAAATGTTTTGTTGAATCAACTCAGATTTACAAGTCATGTCAAATTACTATTATTTATTTTGACAAGAGATGAGTTACTACTTAAAAAATAAAGTTCACATCTTTCAACTATATTTTATAAGTTAAAACAACTCATCTATAGTGGAGATAAATAAATAATAAATAAACCTATATGTTGTTTTTACTTATAGTTGGGTTAACAACAATAGGTTTATTCATAACACAACACGTGTTCTGTCCAATATTTACCCAGCATTGGATTAGAAACACCTCAGCATAATTTAGGAGAATTGCTGAAAAAAACATGAACGGTCACTCACTAATTTACTATTCAGTTACTACTCCACTATTCAACTAGGTACAGTAATCCATCCCTAAACCACAAAATGTGATAACCCTGATAAACAGGCTTGTCAGAGAGAATATAACATCACCTCAAAATCAGGTGACAGGCTGTGATGATGTAAACACTCTAAAAAAGGAAAATGACAATGTTAAAGGCTTTTTTCATGTTAAAATAATAAACAAGCACACATTTACAACCTGTTAAAACAGCAGCTGCTGTTAGGATGGTCTAAAACCAAAAGCATTAGAAAGTCAATTCCCTCCTCACCTGTATGTTATAATATTTATATCCTTTCTTCTGTCTGTACATCACTCATCAGACAAGGGTTTGCACTCAACCTGGTGTACGAATTTTTTATTACATGGATTGTTAAAATCAAAACACTGTTCAGAATTAATAACAGACTTTATTGCAGACTTCAAGAGGGAGAAATCCTCTTATTTCTTAACAGTTTGTATTGAGGTATATGAGAATCATCATTATTTTATTCAGATTGCACTGGTGAAATATTTTAAAGTAAAGGTCCATTAGATAGAGAGGTTTTTCTTGTTCATTCACCATCAGAATCACATGGCTCTCAAAAAACAAAGTTTTGATTTGATGTTTTTGACTGGTACCAAAAACACATACATCATACATCAACCTGTATCGACGTGCACACACCCAGTCAAGCTCAAGAAATGGTCTTCTGAGACACATATCTTTCTCTGTACTTATCAGACTGAGATGTGTGGTGTGTGTGTGTGTATATAGGCCAGGTGCGACTGTTCATCATGCTATTAAGAGCTTAGTAAGGTTATGATAACACTAACCTGTAAGGTTTCTGTAGAGCAATGCCAAGATTTTAGGTTAAATTCCTAATAAATAAAAGTATTTATTAAATGGAAAAGGCACTTTTGCAATGGTCTTTGGTTAAAAAGTGTCTGCTAAATGTAGAGTATATAAATGGTAAAAAAAAACTTTTGTTGAAGGAGGATGCTTATTTCATCCTGTCAGTCGTAATGATATTAAATGGACTGTCTACCTCATTCACATAAAATAATTCACAGCTACACATTTGTTTTTCAACATGATCTCACGGAAATTTGTGCTATAGTCACAAAATTTGATTCATTTATTTGTGTCCTTGGCACAAAATTCTGCTTTTTTTTTCGTGCAAGCACAAATGTTTATTTCGTGTCATTCAGCACAAATGTATAAAAAATAGTTTTTCGTGTCTGTGACACGACTTTCTTTTTCATGTCATTTTATGTATTGTTTTCTAATTTTTCCCGTATTTTTAGATCATTGTCGCTTGAGGTTGGGGTTAGATGAAACAAAAAAGAAATTTGTGCCACCGACACGAAAAACTATTTATAGAAATTTGTGCGACTGACACAAAAAAGACATTCATGCTCAAAACACGAACAAAAGCTGCATTTCGTGCCATGGACACAAATAAATTAATGACATTTTCATGACTATAGCACGACTTTCCGTGAGTTCAGTGTGATTTTTTTCTAGTATCTCTTTCATATATTTACTAACTTTCAGACTGAGTAATGTTGCATCAGAGGACTTCAGCTCAATCTTCAGGATTATACACCCTAAATATGTTGCGTTATTTCCAACCCAGCGTTGGGTAAAAAATGTACAAACCTTTTATTTTGAAAATAACCCAGAGAGTATGAGCATGTGAACTCATTACTTTGGTTAAAAGTGAATTTATTGAAAGTTTATTGAAGTCAATTTTATACTGCCATATGGGGTTGTTGTTAAAAACTAAACAACAATGCAATCTGTTTTTAATTTTATTACAGTTCATACAGGCATCAGAATTACACTACAACTTTACCTTCACCCTACATTCAAACAAATGGAGAACCCAGTAAACCACAGTCAAGTGTCAGTGAAGATTACATCACTCTTTATTCTTCAATTCCAGCCTCCCTCTTATCTCCATCATCTGTTCTCTCCCTCTTTCAGTTTCTGTGTGTGTAACAACTACTAAAATAATCTGTTTTAAATTTGCAAAAAGAAAAATACAGATAAAGAAGCATTTTCGCCCCGGGGCTGAACAATGGTTTTATATTTTACAATAATAATATCCAAACCTATTTTTCTTTCCAGCTCTTCATTGTTGTTTTGTTTTGTGTGTGCGCATAATTATGATTATCTCTGCCTGATGTGAATTAGTGGCTTGAGCAGTTGCCAACACCGTTGGACAGACCAAAGGATGAAAATTCATAGCAAGAACACAATCTTTTGACATGGCCTGGCAGCAAATACTTGGCCTTAGTGCACTCATAAAGCCCAACTGCTTCAAACAAACTGAATGGAAATCATTTTAAGCTGCATGGACATAAAATTAAGTGGAATCCAATTTGAAAATAATTCTCAAATAATCCAAAGTCTCTCTGGAGGGGAGATGCTGTTTAAATGAATACAACCAGTTCAGTAACATGGGCAGAATTGAAAGCAGAGATGAAAGCATTCAAAAAACAAACCAACAAAAGATTTCTTGATACTGCATATTATTTTTCGCTTTGTTTGTTTTAATGTGTCTAATGCGTTTAAAAATGATATAGACAAAGAATGATCATTTGTGGTTTTTTTTTAATGGATCACTTAACCAAGCCAAGGCAAATCATAACAGTTTATTTCTTAGCAGCTGCTTTTTATGCTCCCAGTTCTTCTAGCAGAGACACACAGGGACAGCCAACGCAGCACAGTCTTAATGGGATTTACTGTATACGGGACTGTGTGTTTGTATTTTAATGCATGGCTGGGGCGATATCGCATATTCTTTCATCATTTCACATTACCCACGACCCATCTCTGGCTTGCAGACAGACACAGGTAAATAAGGCCCAGTCACTGATCCTCATTCCATATCAACGCTAATCATCATCATCGTCTTCGTCGTCATTACCATAATCATCATCGCTGTCATTTCTGCCACCCTACAAACTCCAATTCTCTCCCCTTGCTACCATCCCGCTAATCTCCATATTCATAATGGGGACGGATATTCTAATGATGTGTGTGAATATTCCTGAAGGCAGTGTGAATAACTGAGACTAGCAGTCCTGACAGCGTGGTCTGGTCACATCCTCCTCGCATCTCAGGTGTGAGTCCTTCATTTAGCACCGATTACTGTGACGCCCAGCTTATGCGTGTCACTTCCTTTCCTCTTCACAATTTAACTGTTGCCGTGGCTGCGGGCCCCGGTGGCGAATCAGGTGGTACAACGGCGACTACCTGGCCTCCCGTCACCTCGTCTGTGAGGCTGCAGTTGTCAGGCGTGCAAAAATCACCCACCCGGCCGTTCAAGGATCCGGCACGTCCGCATGCTGCTGCATGAACTGATGCCTGCTATGTCCAATTAAAGTCTTGAGCGCTTCGATCAGCGCTATAACTGCACACAGAGATTCAGGCTCACAGAGGTTGGTTTCACACACACACATACACACATTTTGTGTCACTATCTGAGTAGATTATTTGGCTGTCTCCTGTTTTAGAACGTTCAACATCTATTCCCTTACCTTCACTCCTGCATATAACAGCCCAAGTTAGAGGCAGCTGAGAGCATGTATCCGCTTCACAAATACACATAGCCTACATCACTACCTTGTGTTATGTCCTCCAAGATGTGATGGCCATGCCCTTTGTGCATCTGTCAGATTCCCAGGGCAGTGACTGAATGGTGCATTGTGACAGAAATGAAAAAGAATATTCTATATTTTCCAGACTGATCTCATGGAAAGTTGTGTTAGGCCAAGTCCACACAAACACGGGTATTTTTATAACCGTGAGTTTTTTCACGCGGTTCAGCCGTTCGTCCACACGAAACTGCAGTATCAGGGCACTGAAACCGAGCATATTTGAAAACCCCGGCCAGAGTGAGCTTTTTAAGAAACCCCGGTTACAGTGGTGTCGTGTAGAGAGTAAAACCCTGGGGTTTTGCCTTGCGACGTCAGAGGGTGCGCCGTTATCCACTGTGTTCGACGTCAAGATTGTGCGCCGCTGACTGCTTTGTTGATGATTCTGTGCAATGGCGGACGTATCTTGCTAATAATAACTGTGCTAACAGGGCTTCTAACATGTATACAGATAGATGCTCAGTTATCTCACTATATTGCAGAACACGATTTGGGTTATATCCCCGCCTGCTGGTGTGGCATGCACTGAAAAAAAAAATCCTTTCAATTTACGTAATTTTAATGTGTACATCGGTCCCACACAATCCGATTGTTTAAAACCAACATAATTTTCCTCATTTAATTTGTATGTGTCAGACCAAAACATTTTAATTGTTTTAAGTAGTCTAATATAAATATGTTGACTCAAAGTGCTATTTCTCTTTACTATAACACATTTATTTTGTAATGTTTAAGTAATTTTATTATGTAAGGGGACTAGATTTTCATCTGTAATTCCAACATGCTTTTTTAATGCTTATATTATGGGATTATGTAACTCTAAAGCAATTTCATTATGTCTCTGGCACCAGAATAATCACCCATAATTATCCACATGTTATTTATTTCTTTTTTAAATACAAAATACATTTGCATTGGCATAAAAAGCAAAGAGTTTTGTACAAATGTTTAGTGATATTTAGGCAAACCACTGCTTTCAGATCATCAATTCATTTAAATCACTACACATTAATTCATTAACAGTCAATAACTATTACAACAATCAGCACATGCAGTACATACAAAGGGGCAATTTCCCAGACAGGTTGTAGATTAGGCCATGACTAGGCTCTAGTTATATTAGAATATTTTTTACAAAAAAAGTTTACAAACAAAACTACCTTACAAAAACAACACTGGAGTACATCTTGAGACAAAACAATGGCACTGATATATGTCAAGATATGTCAGTGCAATGTGTTTTCAAATTAAGGCATTGCAAAAGTCTGGAACTAGGAAAAGCCCCATCTGTAAAACTGACCCAAATGTTTAAAATAGTTACTATCACAGTAGATTTAGAAGTGCTAAAACACAAACACTGCATTCCAAAGAGACATGCAAAACAGTAAGTACTATTATTTTTTAAATGGATTTACAAACTGGAAAATATCAATCCTTCAGAAAGTCAGAGCTACAGCATTTGTATAAACTGATAATCAAAGATTCAACAAAAACAAAATACAACAACCATTTCCAAAATCAACTCTGAGCAGCAAATTGTTAATGTTTTAATAAGAGAAAACACTTAAAACAGATAAATAAAAAGAACATAAATGAGCAGCACAGTCTTTCTGATCCTTTCACTGAAAGAAACAGTTCGTTAAAGTTACGCTCAATGCAGTTCCATTAAAATCTTTTGGATTTCCTCAAAAATAAAGCGGAGATCAGGATAGCTCAGGTTTAAGGCATACATCAGCTCAAACAACATGGCACGATGTTGCAACACCTTCATGGCTTCCAGGACTCTACAAAGATCCTCTTCTTCATCACAAGAAGCATGTTGTTTGAGAGCACAAATCCCAACAGTGGTGTCTTCAAATGACCACACTGATGCTGACTTCATCCATGCCCTGTACAAAACAGACAAATGTAGTTAAAGAAACAGAAAAAAGTTACTGTTACAATAAAAGTGTCATTGGAAATTAGTACAATGCTAACAAATATAAATGTATATACAGACCCATGTGCATTGCCACAGCATGTTACAATTGGTTACAAATATATGGGTTACAAAGCAAGGCAGCTGCACTGTCCACTGCTCCAGGTGTGTGTGCGCGTTTACTACACTGGAATTAGTTAAATAAAGAGGCCACATTTCGAGTGTGTGCTACCATACCTGACAATCACAGCAAAAGTGAATTCTCTCATTTTCTCACTCTCATGTTGTAACAGACGTGTATAAATGTCTTTGTTCTGATGAACACGAAGGAAGACATTTATTTTGAGGAATGTTTGCAACCAAACTGTTCATGAGCCCTATTCACTTCCATAGTATTATATTTCCCCACTATGGAAGTGAATGGGGCTTATGATTGGTTTGGGTACAAACATTCCTCAAAATATCTTCCTTAGTGTTCATCAGAACAAAGACATTTATACAGGTTTGTAACAACATGATAGGGAGTAAGTGATGAGAATTTTTATTTTTGGGTGAACTACCCCTTTAAATCTTCCCAGGTGTTTTAATGACCCGTGTGCCAAAAGATGTAACTAAAACATACTACATTTTCTGTACTTCCAACAAGGTTTACACATTTTTATGTCTATGAATCTATATTACTTACTTCTGTCATTTGATCATTCATTGTTCCAAGTCTTTTTGCTAGCTGTCCTCCTTTCTGATAGAAGAGTTTCATCAGGTTTTTGGATTGGAGGTCCAGGTGACACAGGAACGTTAGACAGTAGTGATTCTTTAAAATTCAGCATTTATCTGAAAACAGATTAACCAACCATTGTATATTTGAGTACTGGGAGTCAAAGAATAATACATGTATATTAGTTACAAAAATAAGATTTAGCTCCTAACAGCAGTAAAACAGTGAAAGAAATGACTTACCAATGCTTTTGAGTGTGTGCAAGGATGATGGACCTATAAGAGGAAATATTGAGAGGTGAAATCAAAACATAACCTCAAATGATGAAGGTCACACATACACAGAACAATAATGAAATAAGTATTATATCTGTCATAGGACGCAATTTTGGACAAAATTAGATCTTAAAACAACAAGGTTCTCTTCTGAAAACGTCAGCTTTAAGGTGTGGTCTCTTCAAAGCAATTTTTTTCAGTTAATATACCAGACGTCACGCGAGACATTTAAAAAAAGCTTTTTCTAATAGAATCAAGTGTTGCTCGTGGCGTAGTGAAGTCACGAATAACTGACGCGGGTCTGATAATCTGATTAAGCAGACAGTTTGTTTCATACGCAATGTCATTATTAATGTAGTCAATTGATATCATCTGGTAAATTACTTACATGGATAACGTTACTCTGGACAGAATAACGTTTGGTTAGCGTTTTATTTGTCCTGAACCGTTTCCATAGAACAGCTGAGTAAAAAGTGCCTCAAAAGTCAACTCAAAGCTGACAGTTTTCAACTCGGATAAAACTACCAAACGTGAAATAACGTTATACAGCTGACATTTTTAAAACGCTGTTTTTCTTTATGAGCCTTACACTTACTGACTGACTGTAACGTTAACTTACTCCACCAACCTCCTTCAAACTAATTTTTACTACAAGTCATTGCAATGGCTACATATTGTAAAAAAAAAAAACTGTATATCTAGTGAAGATGTATCACGTATAAAGTGAACTTAAATAAATAATAGAACTTACTTTAATAACGTGGTGTCTGTCTGAGAGAGTTCTTCTGACTGACTGCTGCTGAGTCTTCATTTTGGCGCCCAGAGTTTATTCTTCTTTTTTATGGCAGTTACGTCCTTTTCATTGAGCGTTACTGCCACCTTCTGCTCAGGAGGTGCCATTTTGTGTGCAAACTCAATTTTATTGCTTTAAGTATTCAATTCAATCAATTTTAATCAATGTGAGAATAATGTGTTCATTTTACATTCAAACAAAACATTTTCATCCTAATCAATTAAATTATGTTTACACAAGGAATATAAATATTTTGTGTTGCATATACATGCTTATTTTATTTAAATTCAAAGACCCACCAAGTCCATTTTTATGCTCTTGACAGCGCTTGATAGCGTGCTTTTGCTTTATCGTGTGGATGGATATTTAAAGGGGACATATTATGAGATTTTTTTAAAGATGAAAACTAAGTCTAAAATAGGTCTGAGCAAAAGTGTGCCGTTTTGGGTGTGTCATTTAAAATGCAAATGAGCGGATGAAGTGCAACCACTGATCACAATGATGGTGGTTTGTTGCAATTGAAACTCAATTGTGCTGTGAAATATTTTATCTCTCTCTTTCTCTCCATACTAAATGGTTGTGCTGTGGTTGGATAGTGCAGATAAAGGGGGCGGTATTACCTTATTCTGACATCACAATAAGGGCCAAATTACAATGACCTATTTTTCACATGCTTGCAGAAAATGGTTTACCAAAACTAAGTTATTGGGTTGATCTTTTTAATATTTTCTAGGTTGATAGAAGCACTGGGGACACAATTATAGCACTTAAACATGGAAAAAGTCAGATTTTCATAATATGTCCCCTTTAATTTAAGCCGAGCATGTGTGGACGGGATTTTTTTTAGGGAAAACTCTGGTTATAAATATACCCGTGTCCGTGTGGACTAGGTCTTATATTCACAAAAAATATCCGGTGTCCGGTGCACGAAATTCAGCTTTTTTTCATGCCTTGAGCATGATTGTCTTTTTGTGTCACTTGCACAACGTTCTATAAAAAATGTTTTATGTCCATTGCACAACTTTCTTTTTTGTTTAATTTTGTGTATTGTTTTCTCATTGATTTTTCCAATTTTCTTACCATTGTCACTTGGGGTTGGGGTTAGAATCACTTTCTGTTACATTTTCAAACATCCTTACCCAAACCCCAACTCTAATCCCAACTCCAGGCGAGAATAGTTTTAAAAGCAGAAAACAACCATGTAGAAACCAATGCATAAAAGTACATTCTAACCCAAACCCCAAATCTAACCACAAGAGGCAATGATTTAAAAACAGGAAAAAAAGAGAAAACAAAACATAAAATGACGTGAAAAAGAAAGCTGAACCATGGACACAAAAAACTATATATAGAAATTTGTGCTCAAAGCACAAAAAAGATGAATTTCGTGCCATGGACATGAATAAATTAATAAAAATTTTTGTGACTATAACATGACTTGAGATCCGTGAGATCATGTTGATATTATCAGTGATGTATAAAGACCCTAAAAAATGAACTATTGTTTTTATTACCTTAGAATGAGCTGCTTTTATCTACATACACCGCAGATCCCCAGGAACTTGTCATTTCATGCTGTCATGTTTCTACAGTGGCCCTAAATGGACAAACTGTTCTATAAATCGCATTTGGTCACTACGTTGTCTCAGACAATGCAATGCACTGAAAAATCGAGCTAAGACCAGCATAAGCTGGAGATCTGGTTTTAGCTGGTCTCCCAGCTTGGTTTTAGCTGGTCCAGCTGTGTTTTGGTCTTGGACCAGCTTAGACCAGCTACTGCCACCTTAAACCAGCTACTAGCTTATGCTGGTCTTTGCTGGATTTTTCAGTAGGGTGTTGGTCCTGTGGTGGCTAACGTAGCTTCACTATGCGTTTTGAAAGGGAGGGGTGAGCTGTGGACTGAGCCATTGGTTGCAATTCACAGTCTCACCTCTAGATACCGCTACAGATCTACACACTGGTCCTTTAATTGTGCAAGCCCAAGTTTTGACCATAGGCATTAAATTTGATGCATACTGTCTGTAGCCTGACTGACATGTTTAATGTATTTGATTGATTTTACATAATGTTTAGGATTATAAAGTGCATCAAATGCTTATATGCTTTTCTTGTTTACCAAAATCTGCCACTAATTAAAGTCTTTCACACGATTTAAAGATTCAGTGTTGTGCACAGACTAAAATACTTGAATTGTGTTGTTGATGCATAACAACCTGTATAAAAGTGATATCCACAACAGGAGAATATAATCTGTGATATTTGCAGATAATATTTGCCTATGTACCAGTTCAATTTAAGGTGTACAAAACAGTTAGCTGTACCCTTCACCATAAGGGACAGTATTATATACTGTACTCTAAAAATACAAAATACATCAAAATTGGTAATGGCCTCACTTTGTGCCACACTAAACAAATCTAATAAACTGAATTTACCATAGAAAGGTATTCAAATATTGATTCAATAACTATAATAACATATTTTTTTACATTTTTCAGAAATCTCGTTTTTTGGTTGTGCATTCCAATTAATATCAATTCAACTGTGGTTGGTTTGTTTTGATTTAAACCTTCATAAAATACAGCTAAGTAGCACCATAAAACAAAATAATAACATAATAATAAACAATGTTAAAAACGGAGTTATCTCGTTTTGCAACGAAACTCTTCATATTTTTTACTGCATTGACTTTGTTGCTGTATCTTGTTCTCATTCTTGCTGTTTTATTTTTAAAGGTGTGGTTGAATGGTATTTCAAGCATTCTGACTTATTAACAGATTTATAGTTGTTTTCTCATGCTAAACGCATGGTGTCAAAAAAGCAGTTGGGCATGTTACAGAGTATTTCTGTGCCGAATGCACTTCGCCAGGGTTCGTACAAGTTTCGGAAAGTTTTTTTTTATTACAGGTCCAGCTGACGTTTCAGGTGTTTTTATACGTATCACTTCTTTATATGGGCACTTCCCCCGGAAAACTCCGCCCACCCGTCAATCAGTGGGAGACGCTAGAACTTTTAAACATCACTTCACGCGATAGCTTTGTTTTATTTCAAAACTCAACAATGGCACGAAAGAAGAATTGTGTTTTTGGATGTAAGGAGAAGAAATCCAGCCTTATGAACATAATGGATATAGTTTATTATCCGGGGTAGCAGCGGAGTTTTGTGTGTATGTTTGATGCACTGGATTTTCCCGACCGGGTCATGAGTTGCATGCGGTAAGTAAGACTTCTGTCTTATGTTGGAAATAGGCAAGTGCATATTATATAAATGACACGAACATGTAGTGAATCATAAGTCAAACAATGTTGTATAGTGTTGCATGACTCGTACTCGCTCCACCCGCGGTATTATCTGCTCCTTCTTCATTTTTTCGTACATTATCGGAAAGATTCAGTAAAGCTAATCTTTTTTTTATAAATCTGATTAAACTAAAGACTCTTCGGAGATATAAAGGATGTAATACTACTTTATAGGTACTCCAGATTAACATCAGAAATGCAGAAACAGCGTGTGTTACCTGAGCTTTAAGTAAATCATAACCATCTACAGTCGCACTGCCACTGAAAATGTGTTCAGATTTTCATCCGCAGGGCAATCCTGATGTTGAGACTGCAACACTTCTCAAAAAAGTCTTCATTTCAAAACCCAAATTCGTGTAGGCCTGCTCAGTGCAAGTATATATCGCTGCAGCCCGGAGACTGCAGGTAGGAGGACCTTATGCCGCAAGTGGGAGGAGCTTATGCCGCAAGTAGGAGGGATTTCAGAAATGTACAAGTAGGAGGAGTTTACGCTTCAAATGGGATGGTGGTGAATCCTCTGGAAGTTTGTACAGCCCACTTGCGGCTAAAGCTCCACCCACTTGCTGCTAACCCACCCATTTGCAGCTAGCTCCTACCTCCGTTTATACCCCTTTCGCTCAGTGACCTGTTCTCTAAAGGGGATCGCACACCGGCCGCGCCCCTCAGCGCCGCACCGTTCTAAATCAACTGAACACATTGTTTTCTATGAGTGTACGCACACCGGCGCCGCCAGGTGGCGCCTGTCCGCGCCGCCCAGCTGTGACTCAGGAAGTTGTTCAAATCCCTGTCGCGCCACACAGCGCCATTCACACAGCTTAACATTAAATAACATCATATTTGCCCCAAATCATTAAGGATTAACATTGGCTGCTAACGTATATTTTGCATTTTGAAGTAGACGCTATCTGACGAAGCTCGCGCTATTTAATGTGCACTTCCGGTTTACAATACCTCCGAGTTCTGCTAGGCGCGACGCGACGCGGCGCTGCGCGGCGCTGAGCTGCGTGGCCGGTGTGCGATCCCCTTAAATGTGTTTCCTGTTTTTCTTCTGCCACACACTGGGCTGTTTCTCTATTATCCTTATTCACATCCGCAAAGAACATGTTGGAAGTTCTTAGGCATCTTTCCCCCAGCTCAAGACACTGATGTCTTTATAGAGTCATTATTGAACATTAAAGAAAGGCTTTGCTTTACCAAGCATATACACATATACACACACCATTCAGCACTAATGCATCCTCAGACACAAACACATCATCGGTGGCTATCACCTGTGTATAGTTTATTGAACTAAACAGAGCAAATTACTGTTATATTCAACGTAGATTTCAACAATACATGATATTAGGATACATTTGTGCATGAGGATAAAGGAAACACTAAGACAGCTTAGAATCAACCTCACTAATACAGTATCTCTGAATGAGTTGTGCTGAATGAGAGACATATTTTACAGCGTGATGATGATGAGAAAGTCTCTAAGTCAAGTGTTAGTGGAGTTCACAGCAGAGCTGAGCTGAAGAGAGGATAGAAACTGATGAATCTGCTTCCATCACCACCCAGTGTGTATTCCTAAAGCTACTTATGTTAATCAAACCTTCATGAATTTGTAGTTGTTTTCACTTTGAAACAGAACAGATTTTTCCGCCTTTAATTTCCCTCTCTCTCATATCAGAAGAAAGCAGAGGGTGTGCGATCATCCTGGCTATTCTCTCCTCCGACATGTGTTACGTAGGGATAACAAGTCGTGTTTCTAAAGAGCTTGCTTTCTTAGCCACAATTCACTCACAAAGTAAAAGAAAGAAGAAGAGAGTTTGGAAATATAAGAGACAAAGGAAAGGCACTTTTAAACTTTCTTTTGCATTTTAGCACAGGGAACACTCAAGTCATTGAACCTGTGATTCATGTCTGCATTTCCATCCTTCATTTTTTATTCTCAAAACAGAGTGTGAACCTAAATCTTATGTATTAAAGATCCTTTGATAGCAAACTCTAAATATTTCAATAACAGGCGTTTTTATTATTTAGGATGTTCGCAAGTGTTTTAAAATCCAGAGGCCGGTGCTTTACACACGTTGGCATATGTGGTTTACGGGGAC
>NC_133338.1:32420058-32463802 GCF_030506205.2 Paramisgurnus dabryanus | reverse complement strand
TAATGATGTGTGTGAATATTCCTGAAGGCAGTGTGAATAACTGAGACTAGCAGTCCTGACAGCGTGGTCTGGTCACATCCTCCTCGCATCTCAGGTGTGAGTCCTTCATTTAGCACCGATTACTGTGACGCCCAGCTTATGCGTGTCACTTCCTTTCCTCTTCACAATTTAACTGTTGCCGTGGCTGCGGGCCCCGGTGGCGAATCAGGTGGTACAACGGCGACTACCTGGCCTCCCGTCACCTCGTCTGTGAGGCTGCAGTTGTCAGGCGTGCAAAAATCACCCACCCGGCCGTTCAAGGATCCGGCACGTCCGCATGCTGCTGCATGAACTGATGCCTGCTATGTCCAATTAAAGTCTTGAGCGCTTCGATCAGCGCTATAACTGCACACAGAGATTCAGGCTCACAGAGGTTGGTTTCACACACACACATACACACATTTTGTGTCACTATCTGAGTAGATTATTTGGCTGTCTCCTGTTTTAGAACGTTCAACATCTATTCCCTTACCTTCACTCCTGCATATAACAGCCCAAGTTAGAGGCAGCTGAGAGCATGTATCCGCTTCACAAATACACATAGCCTACATCACTACCTTGTGTTATGTCCTCCAAGATGTGATGGCCATGCCCTTTGTGCATCTGTCAGATTCCCAGGGCAGTGACTGAATGGTGCATTGTGACAGAAATGAAAAAGAATATTCTATATTTTCCAGACTGATCTCATGGAAAGTTGTGTTAGGCCAAGTCCACACAAACACGGGTATTTTTATAACCGTGAGTTTTTTCACGCGGTTCAGCCGTTCGTCCACACGAAACTGCAGTATCAGGGCACTGAAACCGAGCATATTTGAAAACCCCGGCCAGAGTGAGCTTTTTAAGAAACCCCGGTTACAGTGGTGTCGTGTAGAGAGTAAAACCCTGGGGTTTTGCCTTGCGACGTCAGAGGGTGCGCCGTTATCCACTGTGTTCGACGTCAAGATTGTGCGCCGCTGACTGCTTTGTTGATGATTCTGTGCAATGGCGGACGTATCTTGCTAATAATAACTGTGCTAACAGGGCTTCTAACATGTATACAGATAGATGCTCAGTTATCTCACTATATTGCAGAACACGATTTGGGTTATATCCCCGCCTGCTGGTGTGGCATGCACTGAAAAAAAAAATCCTTTCAATTTACGTAATTTTAATGTGTACATCGGTCCCACACAATCCGATTGTTTAAAACCAACATAATTTTCCTCATTTAATTTGTATGTGTCAGACCAAAACATTTTAATTGTTTTAAGTAGTCTAATATAAATATGTTGACTCAAAGTGCTATTTCTCTTTACTATAACACATTTATTTTGTAATGTTTAAGTAATTTTATTATGTAAGGGGACTAGATTTTCATCTGTAATTCCAACATGCTTTTTTAATGCTTATATTATGGGATTATGTAACTCTAAAGCAATTTCATTATGTCTCTGGCACCAGAATAATCACCCATAATTATCCACATGTTATTTATTTCTTTTTTAAATACAAAATACATTTGCATTGGCATAAAAAGCAAAGAGTTTTGTACAAATGTTTAGTGATATTTAGGCAAACCACTGCTTTCAGATCATCAATTCATTTAAATCACTACACATTAATTCATTAACAGTCAATAACTATTACAACAATCAGCACATGCAGTACATACAAAGGGGCAATTTCCCAGACAGGTTGTAGATTAGGCCATGACTAGGCTCTAGTTATATTAGAATATTTTTTACAAAAAAAGTTTACAAACAAAACTACCTTACAAAAACAACACTGGAGTACATCTTGAGACAAAACAATGGCACTGATATATGTCAAGATATGTCAGTGCAATGTGTTTTCAAATTAAGGCATTGCAAAAGTCTGGAACTAGGAAAAGCCCCATCTGTAAAACTGACCCAAATGTTTAAAATAGTTACTATCACAGTAGATTTAGAAGTGCTAAAACACAAACACTGCATTCCAAAGAGACATGCAAAACAGTAAGTACTATTATTTTTTAAATGGATTTACAAACTGGAAAATATCAATCCTTCAGAAAGTCAGAGCTACAGCATTTGTATAAACTGATAATCAAAGATTCAACAAAAACAAAATACAACAACCATTTCCAAAATCAACTCTGAGCAGCAAATTGTTAATGTTTTAATAAGAGAAAACACTTAAAACAGATAAATAAAAAGAACATAAATGAGCAGCACAGTCTTTCTGATCCTTTCACTGAAAGAAACAGTTCGTTAAAGTTACGCTCAATGCAGTTCCATTAAAATCTTTTGGATTTCCTCAAAAATAAAGCGGAGATCAGGATAGCTCAGGTTTAAGGCATACATCAGCTCAAACAACATGGCACGATGTTGCAACACCTTCATGGCTTCCAGGACTCTACAAAGATCCTCTTCTTCATCACAAGAAGCATGTTGTTTGAGAGCACAAATCCCAACAGTGGTGTCTTCAAATGACCACACTGATGCTGACTTCATCCATGCCCTGTACAAAACAGACAAATGTAGTTAAAGAAACAGAAAAAAGTTACTGTTACAATAAAAGTGTCATTGGAAATTAGTACAATGCTAACAAATATAAATGTATATACAGACCCATGTGCATTGCCACAGCATGTTACAATTGGTTACAAATATATGGGTTACAAAGCAAGGCAGCTGCACTGTCCACTGCTCCAGGTGTGTGTGCGCGTTTACTACACTGGAATTAGTTAAATAAAGAGGCCACATTTCGAGTGTGTGCTACCATACCTGACAATCACAGCAAAAGTGAATTCTCTCATTTTCTCACTCTCATGTTGTAACAGACGTGTATAAATGTCTTTGTTCTGATGAACACGAAGGAAGACATTTATTTTGAGGAATGTTTGCAACCAAACTGTTCATGAGCCCTATTCACTTCCATAGTATTATATTTCCCCACTATGGAAGTGAATGGGGCTTATGATTGGTTTGGGTACAAACATTCCTCAAAATATCTTCCTTAGTGTTCATCAGAACAAAGACATTTATACAGGTTTGTAACAACATGATAGGGAGTAAGTGATGAGAATTTTTATTTTTGGGTGAACTACCCCTTTAAATCTTCCCAGGTGTTTTAATGACCCGTGTGCCAAAAGATGTAACTAAAACATACTACATTTTCTGTACTTCCAACAAGGTTTACACATTTTTATGTCTATGAATCTATATTACTTACTTCTGTCATTTGATCATTCATTGTTCCAAGTCTTTTTGCTAGCTGTCCTCCTTTCTGATAGAAGAGTTTCATCAGGTTTTTGGATTGGAGGTCCAGGTGACACAGGAACGTTAGACAGTAGTGATTCTTTAAAATTCAGCATTTATCTGAAAACAGATTAACCAACCATTGTATATTTGAGTACTGGGAGTCAAAGAATAATACATGTATATTAGTTACAAAAATAAGATTTAGCTCCTAACAGCAGTAAAACAGTGAAAGAAATGACTTACCAATGCTTTTGAGTGTGTGCAAGGATGATGGACCTATAAGAGGAAATATTGAGAGGTGAAATCAAAACATAACCTCAAATGATGAAGGTCACACATACACAGAACAATAATGAAATAAGTATTATATCTGTCATAGGACGCAATTTTGGACAAAATTAGATCTTAAAACAACAAGGTTCTCTTCTGAAAACGTCAGCTTTAAGGTGTGGTCTCTTCAAAGCAATTTTTTTCAGTTAATATACCAGACGTCACGCGAGACATTTAAAAAAAGCTTTTTCTAATAGAATCAAGTGTTGCTCGTGGCGTAGTGAAGTCACGAATAACTGACGCGGGTCTGATAATCTGATTAAGCAGACAGTTTGTTTCATACGCAATGTCATTATTAATGTAGTCAATTGATATCATCTGGTAAATTACTTACATGGATAACGTTACTCTGGACAGAATAACGTTTGGTTAGCGTTTTATTTGTCCTGAACCGTTTCCATAGAACAGCTGAGTAAAAAGTGCCTCAAAAGTCAACTCAAAGCTGACAGTTTTCAACTCGGATAAAACTACCAAACGTGAAATAACGTTATACAGCTGACATTTTTAAAACGCTGTTTTTCTTTATGAGCCTTACACTTACTGACTGACTGTAACGTTAACTTACTCCACCAACCTCCTTCAAACTAATTTTTACTACAAGTCATTGCAATGGCTACATATTGTAAAAAAAAAAAACTGTATATCTAGTGAAGATGTATCACGTATAAAGTGAACTTAAATAAATAATAGAACTTACTTTAATAACGTGGTGTCTGTCTGAGAGAGTTCTTCTGACTGACTGCTGCTGAGTCTTCATTTTGGCGCCCAGAGTTTATTCTTCTTTTTTATGGCAGTTACGTCCTTTTCATTGAGCGTTACTGCCACCTTCTGCTCAGGAGGTGCCATTTTGTGTGCAAACTCAATTTTATTGCTTTAAGTATTCAATTCAATCAATTTTAATCAATGTGAGAATAATGTGTTCATTTTACATTCAAACAAAACATTTTCATCCTAATCAATTAAATTATGTTTACACAAGGAATATAAATATTTTGTGTTGCATATACATGCTTATTTTATTTAAATTCAAAGACCCACCAAGTCCATTTTTATGCTCTTGACAGCGCTTGATAGCGTGCTTTTGCTTTATCGTGTGGATGGATATTTAAAGGGGACATATTATGAGATTTTTTTAAAGATGAAAACTAAGTCTAAAATAGGTCTGAGCAAAAGTGTGCCGTTTTGGGTGTGTCATTTAAAATGCAAATGAGCGGATGAAGTGCAACCACTGATCACAATGATGGTGGTTTGTTGCAATTGAAACTCAATTGTGCTGTGAAATATTTTATCTCTCTCTTTCTCTCCATACTAAATGGTTGTGCTGTGGTTGGATAGTGCAGATAAAGGGGGCGGTATTACCTTATTCTGACATCACAATAAGGGCCAAATTACAATGACCTATTTTTCACATGCTTGCAGAAAATGGTTTACCAAAACTAAGTTATTGGGTTGATCTTTTTAATATTTTCTAGGTTGATAGAAGCACTGGGGACACAATTATAGCACTTAAACATGGAAAAAGTCAGATTTTCATAATATGTCCCCTTTAATTTAAGCCGAGCATGTGTGGACGGGATTTTTTTTAGGGAAAACTCTGGTTATAAATATACCCGTGTCCGTGTGGACTAGGTCTTATATTCACAAAAAATATCCGGTGTCCGGTGCACGAAATTCAGCTTTTTTTCATGCCTTGAGCATGATTGTCTTTTTGTGTCACTTGCACAACGTTCTATAAAAAATGTTTTATGTCCATTGCACAACTTTCTTTTTTGTTTAATTTTGTGTATTGTTTTCTCATTGATTTTTCCAATTTTCTTACCATTGTCACTTGGGGTTGGGGTTAGAATCACTTTCTGTTACATTTTCAAACATCCTTACCCAAACCCCAACTCTAATCCCAACTCCAGGCGAGAATAGTTTTAAAAGCAGAAAACAACCATGTAGAAACCAATGCATAAAAGTACATTCTAACCCAAACCCCAAATCTAACCACAAGAGGCAATGATTTAAAAACAGGAAAAAAAGAGAAAACAAAACATAAAATGACGTGAAAAAGAAAGCTGAACCATGGACACAAAAAACTATATATAGAAATTTGTGCTCAAAGCACAAAAAAGATGAATTTCGTGCCATGGACATGAATAAATTAATAAAAATTTTTGTGACTATAACATGACTTGAGATCCGTGAGATCATGTTGATATTATCAGTGATGTATAAAGACCCTAAAAAATGAACTATTGTTTTTATTACCTTAGAATGAGCTGCTTTTATCTACATACACCGCAGATCCCCAGGAACTTGTCATTTCATGCTGTCATGTTTCTACAGTGGCCCTAAATGGACAAACTGTTCTATAAATCGCATTTGGTCACTACGTTGTCTCAGACAATGCAATGCACTGAAAAATCGAGCTAAGACCAGCATAAGCTGGAGATCTGGTTTTAGCTGGTCTCCCAGCTTGGTTTTAGCTGGTCCAGCTGTGTTTTGGTCTTGGACCAGCTTAGACCAGCTACTGCCACCTTAAACCAGCTACTAGCTTATGCTGGTCTTTGCTGGATTTTTCAGTAGGGTGTTGGTCCTGTGGTGGCTAACGTAGCTTCACTATGCGTTTTGAAAGGGAGGGGTGAGCTGTGGACTGAGCCATTGGTTGCAATTCACAGTCTCACCTCTAGATACCGCTACAGATCTACACACTGGTCCTTTAATTGTGCAAGCCCAAGTTTTGACCATAGGCATTAAATTTGATGCATACTGTCTGTAGCCTGACTGACATGTTTAATGTATTTGATTGATTTTACATAATGTTTAGGATTATAAAGTGCATCAAATGCTTATATGCTTTTCTTGTTTACCAAAATCTGCCACTAATTAAAGTCTTTCACACGATTTAAAGATTCAGTGTTGTGCACAGACTAAAATACTTGAATTGTGTTGTTGATGCATAACAACCTGTATAAAAGTGATATCCACAACAGGAGAATATAATCTGTGATATTTGCAGATAATATTTGCCTATGTACCAGTTCAATTTAAGGTGTACAAAACAGTTAGCTGTACCCTTCACCATAAGGGACAGTATTATATACTGTACTCTAAAAATACAAAATACATCAAAATTGGTAATGGCCTCACTTTGTGCCACACTAAACAAATCTAATAAACTGAATTTACCATAGAAAGGTATTCAAATATTGATTCAATAACTATAATAACATATTTTTTTACATTTTTCAGAAATCTCGTTTTTTGGTTGTGCATTCCAATTAATATCAATTCAACTGTGGTTGGTTTGTTTTGATTTAAACCTTCATAAAATACAGCTAAGTAGCACCATAAAACAAAATAATAACATAATAATAAACAATGTTAAAAACGGAGTTATCTCGTTTTGCAACGAAACTCTTCATATTTTTTACTGCATTGACTTTGTTGCTGTATCTTGTTCTCATTCTTGCTGTTTTATTTTTAAAGGTGTGGTTGAATGGTATTTCAAGCATTCTGACTTATTAACAGATTTATAGTTGTTTTCTCATGCTAAACGCATGGTGTCAAAAAAGCAGTTGGGCATGTTACAGAGTATTTCTGTGCCGAATGCACTTCGCCAGGGTTCGTACAAGTTTCGGAAAGTTTTTTTTTATTACAGGTCCAGCTGACGTTTCAGGTGTTTTTATACGTATCACTTCTTTATATGGGCACTTCCCCCGGAAAACTCCGCCCACCCGTCAATCAGTGGGAGACGCTAGAACTTTTAAACATCACTTCACGCGATAGCTTTGTTTTATTTCAAAACTCAACAATGGCACGAAAGAAGAATTGTGTTTTTGGATGTAAGGAGAAGAAATCCAGCCTTATGAACATAATGGATATAGTTTATTATCCGGGGTAGCAGCGGAGTTTTGTGTGTATGTTTGATGCACTGGATTTTCCCGACCGGGTCATGAGTTGCATGCGGTAAGTAAGACTTCTGTCTTATGTTGGAAATAGGCAAGTGCATATTATATAAATGACACGAACATGTAGTGAATCATAAGTCAAACAATGTTGTATAGTGTTGCATGACTCGTACTCGCTCCACCCGCGGTATTATCTGCTCCTTCTTCATTTTTTCGTACATTATCGGAAAGATTCAGTAAAGCTAATCTTTTTTTTATAAATCTGATTAAACTAAAGACTCTTCGGAGATATAAAGGATGTAATACTACTTTATAGGTACTCCAGATTAACATCAGAAATGCAGAAACAGCGTGTGTTACCTGAGCTTTAAGTAAATCATAACCATCTACAGTCGCACTGCCACTGAAAATGTGTTCAGATTTTCATCCGCAGGGCAATCCTGATGTTGAGACTGCAACACTTCTCAAAAAAGTCTTCATTTCAAAACCCAAATTCGTGTAGGCCTGCTCAGTGCAAGTATATATCGCTGCAGCCCGGAGACTGCAGGTAGGAGGACCTTATGCCGCAAGTGGGAGGAGCTTATGCCGCAAGTAGGAGGGATTTCAGAAATGTACAAGTAGGAGGAGTTTACGCTTCAAATGGGATGGTGGTGAATCCTCTGGAAGTTTGTACAGCCCACTTGCGGCTAAAGCTCCACCCACTTGCTGCTAACCCACCCATTTGCAGCTAGCTCCTACCTCCGTTTATACCCCTTTCGCTCAGTGACCTGTTCTCTAAAGGGGATCGCACACCGGCCGCGCCCCTCAGCGCCGCACCGTTCTAAATCAACTGAACACATTGTTTTCTATGAGTGTACGCACACCGGCGCCGCCAGGTGGCGCCTGTCCGCGCCGCCCAGCTGTGACTCAGGAAGTTGTTCAAATCCCTGTCGCGCCACACAGCGCCATTCACACAGCTTAACATTAAATAACATCATATTTGCCCCAAATCATTAAGGATTAACATTGGCTGCTAACGTATATTTTGCATTTTGAAGTAGACGCTATCTGACGAAGCTCGCGCTATTTAATGTGCACTTCCGGTTTACAATACCTCCGAGTTCTGCTAGGCGCGACGCGACGCGGCGCTGCGCGGCGCTGAGCTGCGTGGCCGGTGTGCGATCCCCTTAAATGTGTTTCCTGTTTTTCTTCTGCCACACACTGGGCTGTTTCTCTATTATCCTTATTCACATCCGCAAAGAACATGTTGGAAGTTCTTAGGCATCTTTCCCCCAGCTCAAGACACTGATGTCTTTATAGAGTCATTATTGAACATTAAAGAAAGGCTTTGCTTTACCAAGCATATACACATATACACACACCATTCAGCACTAATGCATCCTCAGACACAAACACATCATCGGTGGCTATCACCTGTGTATAGTTTATTGAACTAAACAGAGCAAATTACTGTTATATTCAACGTAGATTTCAACAATACATGATATTAGGATACATTTGTGCATGAGGATAAAGGAAACACTAAGACAGCTTAGAATCAACCTCACTAATACAGTATCTCTGAATGAGTTGTGCTGAATGAGAGACATATTTTACAGCGTGATGATGATGAGAAAGTCTCTAAGTCAAGTGTTAGTGGAGTTCACAGCAGAGCTGAGCTGAAGAGAGGATAGAAACTGATGAATCTGCTTCCATCACCACCCAGTGTGTATTCCTAAAGCTACTTATGTTAATCAAACCTTCATGAATTTGTAGTTGTTTTCACTTTGAAACAGAACAGATTTTTCCGCCTTTAATTTCCCTCTCTCTCATATCAGAAGAAAGCAGAGGGTGTGCGATCATCCTGGCTATTCTCTCCTCCGACATGTGTTACGTAGGGATAACAAGTCGTGTTTCTAAAGAGCTTGCTTTCTTAGCCACAATTCACTCACAAAGTAAAAGAAAGAAGAAGAGAGTTTGGAAATATAAGAGACAAAGGAAAGGCACTTTTAAACTTTCTTTTGCATTTTAGCACAGGGAACACTCAAGTCATTGAACCTGTGATTCATGTCTGCATTTCCATCCTTCATTTTTTATTCTCAAAACAGAGTGTGAACCTAAATCTTATGTATTAAAGATCCTTTGATAGCAAACTCTAAATATTTCAATAACAGGCGTTTTTATTATTTAGGATGTTCGCAAGTGTTTTAAAATCCAGAGGCCGGTGCTTTACACACGTTGGCATATGTGGTTTACGGGGACAATTCCATCGACGCAATGCATTTAATACTGTACAAACTGTATATTTTATTCCCCTAACCTACCCCAGTCCCTAAACCCAACTGTATAAAAACCTGTTGGCAGTCTTTAATCTATGAAAAGGACCATTTAGTATGTTTTTTAAATCGTTTTAGTTTACAGGTACACGTCATGTGTCCCCATAAACCATGTTTATAGCATAGTAAACATGTCATTATACACTAAGCGCATGATGACTTTTTTCTCATCAACTTTACATTTCATCTGGAGCAGTTGCATATGCAAAATAACAAGAGGGTAAAATCAAAAACACCATTAACTCTCACCACTGATGGCCTAATATTAGAGCTTATTGAGCTTACAGATTGATTTGGTATTTGCACAGGGTATTTACCATGCTAATGATAAACGCGTTCACCCAATAATCTCCAGAAAGATTATTGCCACTTTTGATTCCCTGGATAGTGAGCAAGACTTTTAATCACTGTTTAACACATTAAACTGATATTGCAAACTCTAATAAGTCAGGATCATGAAATGCTAATGGAGTCGCCAAAGTGTACCCCCCTCTTTTTAATATTTCCACATTTATGTGACTTTTTGAGTGTTAATTAGTGAGCCACTAGCTGGCTTCTGAAGGGAGAAGAACAGACATCATCTTGAATCATCCTGACAGGACGGCATGGCCCAATTACAGCAACGCTCCGTTTCACTTTGATGTGGCGGAAAGAGGGATAGATTGGGGCAAATCACTTACAGACACATGCGCGCATACACACGCTATGGTAATGATGTGATTTAGCCCCAATGCTAAACTGTATGTAGCGCCTTTAAAGACGATGCTAACGCTAATTACGCTGCTCGAGCGGAGAAGAAAGGTGGGGGTGAGCTGCTGCTTGTCTAAAAGAAGAAGCTCTTATGTATATTGTCAATGAAAATGAGACAAAGTGACTTTCCACTCATCGGGGTTTAATTATACACAGTGTGATATGGGGAAAAGGTCAGGGAGCGGAGTTTCCCTCTTTTACATTGAACCTGTTGGGTGTCTTCCATTAATTAGAGCCTCCGAAAGAGTAAAGAGAGTGTAAAATGAGAGGGCTGAGAAAGAGATGGGGGAGAAGAAGGAGAGATATACAGGTCTACAAGGAAAACCTGATGTTATCAGGCTGTAATTAAGTTGTCACTTCAATTAGGGCGACTCAAATTGGAATTGTCTTGGGTTGCAGCACTGAACGATGTGTGTTTGGTTAATAAGTCTGGTGAGTAGCCAGCAGATGGCATACACACAGACACATCACTAACCAAGGTCGTTTATGGTCTCAGTTGACTGGTTTATTGTCGAGCATCAAGCAAACACGCGGAAGAACACGTAACCCTTTGAAGAATAATGTTGATTAAAGGTCAACTAAAATCTATTTCTTATTAGAGAATAAACCTGTACTGAAGCTAACGATGATGTCAGATTTACCAAGCTTGTCCTAAGGGCTGTTGAGAACTGAATAATATCTAGTGAATGTAGATGCCAAATGAGGGACTTTATTAGTCTTTTAATGTGTAGTTGTGGGACTTGTTTTGATCCAGTAAGCTTTACGGTACCTATATTGATTAAAGTAAAACTACAATAAGGCAACTTTTACCTCTTGATAGATTGAGATAAACTCATAATCTGTTTCAAATTAATCAAGGCAGTAAATCCACACATTAAGCACACATATATCTTTATTTAATGAAGATGTAGTGTAACATTTAGTTCAAATCAAACACTTAATGGGCAGTTTCCCAGACAGAGTTCAGATTAACCCCGGACTAGCCTCTAGTTATATTATGACATTTAAGTAATTTTTACGAACATGCCTTAAAAAAAAACATTAATGCTGTGGACTCGGAGAACACACACTCACATTTAAATAAAATATTTCAAAAACAGCAACAAAAACTTAGATGAAGAGTTGCATACTTTTTTTCTATGACGCTCAAATTGCGTTAAAAAGTTAATATTTGGTTGCTCCAACCAGGCAGCTAACGCGCATGTGCTCTTGTAATGTTTCTCTGGCTACCAGTCAGGAGCTTCTGCAGTGAGACGCAATGACTTTACCTTTAACAATTAGCTTTTTATTAAAAAGGCGGGACTTATTCCACCATACCTCATGTTTTGCACTGACTTCTCCAATTTTTATAATAATATTATAAATTGACCGTCTTGCTGTTAAATATATATAGTTTTTGCGCAGACTCTGCTTAAAGAGCACAGAGATGATAGCAAAGAAGTAAAGCTAACGAAAGCAGCCATGGCACTGAACGAGCAATCGTTATTATAATCCAATTGAATTGAATTGAATTTAATTGAATTGAATTTAATTGAATTGAATGGGACTATCTTGGCAATGAGGATTGTGCATCACAGTCAGGTACAAGGAGAGAGAAGGATAACTTCTATGGGTAAGACAAAAACTTTAATTTTCGCGACTTGTTTATTGACTTATTAATAACATTATTGGGTTATGGGTCCAGCTTTTAAATAATAGACGGGTCAGCGTCGGTTACGGGTCCAGCTTTTAAGTAATAGACAGGTGAGGGGACGGGTCCAGCTTTCAAAATAACAGATGGTCCGGGTCGGTTCAGTGTAGCACATTTATGGGTCTCTTCGGGTTTGGGTAGGAATTTTTGGACCCGTGTAGACCTCTAGTTAAAACAACCCAAACATTTTTTTCAGAGTGAAGTGTCCCTATACTTAAGCTAAACTGTGATGTTGTTAAATTGTGATGTTGTTTAAATATTTTTAAAAGAGTTTTCATCTATGTTGAGCTCTTATTGGCTGATTTCCTGTATTATTACCTTATTATTATTTTTTTGTCTTGTGTTAAAAAAATCTTGGCACAATTCTATTTTTGTCTTCAAAACATTTTTCATTTTTACCTAAAAGTGGTTGTGCATGATCTTTGTCTATGATCTCAGTTTACAACAAAATTGCTGCCGCTGGAGAATTTAACACAGTCTCACCCCATTTCGTCAATATTTGACGACACTTGACCATTCGTCAATATGTGACGCGGAGGGTATACCTTTCGCGTCATTTTTTGACGAACTGGGGACTTCAATACTATTACGTCCGTTGCATTCTCTTCTCCTATTTTCTTACCAATTTCGCGTCGGTTTAGGGTTAGATTACGCAAAATTAAACCGTGTACGCGAAATTAAACAGTGTACGCGAAATTAAACAGTTGTCACCTGGCGTTGGGGTTAGAAACAGTTGTCACCTGGCGTTGGGGTTAGAGTTAGGTTTGGGTAGGGATGTCATTATGTATATCTAACCCTAAACCGACGCGAAATTGGTAAGAAAATAGGAGAAGAGAATGCAACGGACGTAATAGTATTGAAGTCCCCAGTTCGTCAAAAAATGACGCGAAAGGTATACCCTCCGCGTCACATATTGACGAATGGTCAAGTGTCGTCAAATATTGACGAAATGGGGTGAGACTGGGTGAATTCAGTTGTGTTGATTCTGCCATCAAGTTTGTTCTACAAGATATCGACAGCGCATTGATTTTAAAAAGGAACAGAAAACGAGATCAAGGTATTTGTTGATTGGAAAGATGTGCTTGCCGCCCTTCCTTCAGGATTCGGCAAAAGTTTAATTTATCAGTTGGCTCCGTCGGTTGCTATGAAGACGGGACATAATGAAAACCCAGTGGTCATTGTTGTTTCTTTTCGGAACCCCTCAATCATTGCTGCTGAATTAGAAGTGAATGGACATGCTAGCCTCCAATGATTTTCAAGCCAACGTAATGGGTATCGTTGTGGATGTTAACCTAACTTATAAGTGGTAAGAGATAGCCTGACTGTATCACTAAATATTAAATATTTCACAATGTCATGATATGAATTAAATGTTGTTAACATAGTAGGTGTCTATATACGTTTGCTAACTCGGACTTATGCTGCCTTCACATGCAAAATTTCCCTCTGGGGTCCGACCATTTTGGGACACTGGCAGAGGTTCTGACATGCTCTTACATTTGATCTTTTTTCAGTTGCTTTAAACAAATTAATGGCAAGTGTCTTATAACACTATATATATATTCCGCGCGTGGAGCAGCAGTTAACTTATGTAACTTATGGCTTAAATCCAAAAAATAGATGTTGCATCAGTCTTTTTCACAAGCTCCTCTGTTTCGCTGACGCTTTCATCCATGTTTATTTGGCTGCAGCTTGTGGCTCTAAAGTTTGCGGGTAGATTGTGTCATTAACACGCATTATCGCGATAGATTTAAAATCTCTATCGTATGCCAATTTTCTATCGTTTATATTGCATATCGTTTATATTGCCCATTCCTAGCTGTTAGCATAAATTGTCCACAGAAATACCAAATAAGCTTACATACATAAGTGATGGGTAAATGTCACAAGGTGACGATCTTTTGGGCGGAACCGAAAGTCGGGAAACTTTGGTTCCGCCCGGATGTTTCCGCCCAGACCGGGAAGAGGAAACACCGGACATCCGGTAGCATCGCGAGGGCTGTAATCAGCGAAATAGAGCGCAGCTGTGGGCGTTTAAGAGAAACGCCGGTTGATTGGAGGATTACAGCACACAGAGGAGTATTTTAGAGCAGTGTAAATCACAGTTTGGTGGTGTAGTGTGTGAGTTGAGGTACGGAGCTGTGCTCGTCCGGTACACGTTGGCAGTTGGTTGCACTTTCTCTCTTTCTCTCTCGTAGTTCTCAGTGGATGCTACCGTAAGAGGAAACCCTGTGGGTAGAAGAAAACAACGATAATTGTGACACGCTTGGAGTAACCAAGGAGGAAGGAAACGAAGCAGTTTGTAAACTATTTACCAAGAGGACCGCTGTGAGTATTGGCTCTGGATTTAACTGAAATATAACTACTAACCGGTGTATTATCGAACGCCTCCAGGAAGGCGGCCCTACCCCTGATCTAGCGTGGTAGGTGAGCCGCAGGAATAAGTGGATTTAGCAGCCGTAGCAGCAGAACCAAAAGCTCCGGCCGTAGTACCATCGCCCCCATCTGACCTTAGCGAAGTGGAGGACGTCGGGCGTCTCGTGTGCACACTTGTAGTGTGGTGGGTGAGGCTATGTCATTTTGAAAAACCTTTCACGTTGAAGTGGTGCTGTGTATTTGCTGTGGGTTGCTGTGCAAGTGCTGTGTGTCTTGTCAGACGTACCCCGCATCATCCCTTCTACTGAGGAAGAAGGCAGAGAGGCTGACGGTTGTGAGTAACACTAATTATTGTATGCTGGGTGCGATTCAAGTATAAAGTGACGGCGTGGGCTTTGGAAGTCGCCCCGTCTGTGTGTCGACAGTTACAGAGTGTGGCGGTGAAGACTTGGAAGCTGGCAGCGCGTGTGTGAGTACAACCTCGAACCTGTATATTGCTATTTTACCTGTGTGTTCTATCTTGTAACAGAGCGAGAGGCGAAGCAGTTCCGCCGCCCCGTGGCCTCTACAAAGGGGCGCCCCTGTCCGGTATTCGATCAGCCTACGGGCATTGAGGATAGGGCAGCGCTCGGCCCGGTGAGACGGTGTGACAGTTCGCCCCCTGCTGATCAGCGCATCCGCCGAGAGGGTTTTTGCCCCCGGCGACCCCTAGGAAAACCATCGTCGTTTGCCTTCTGTGCAGGCTCGCTGTCGTAAGCCCGCCCCCGTACATGTCGATCAGAACGCCGTAGAACGAACTGTGGACAGTCATACATGCCCCGAGCTGTAAACAGCAGAGAGGTGAGAAGTATCCAAGTTGCACTAACTGTGTTATTGTGTCCAAGCTGCCTGTAAAGGAAGAGAGAACGAGAGTGAACGTCAGGAGAACGAACTGTGAACAGTCATACATGCCCCGAGCTGTAAACAGCAGAGAGGTGAGAAGTATCCAAGTTGCACTAACTGTGTTATTGTGTCCAAGCTGCCTGTAAAGGAAGAGAGAACAAGAGTGAACGTCAGTAGAACGAACTGTGAACAGTCATACATGCCCCGAGCTGTAAACAGCAGAGAGGTGAGAAGTATCCAAGTTGCACTAACTGTGTTATTGTGTCCAAGCTGCCTGTAAAGGAAGAGAGAACAAGAGTGAACGTCAGTAGAACGAACTGTGAACAGTCATACATGCCCCGAGCTGTAAACAGCAGAGAGGTGAGAAGTATCCAAGTTGCACTAACTGTGTTATTGTGTCCAAGCTGCCTGTAAAGGAAGAGAGAACGAGAGTGAACGTCAGTAGAACGAACTGTGAACAGTCATACATGCCCCGAGCTGTAAACAGCAGAGAGGTGAGAAGTATCCAAGTTGTACTAACTGTGTTGTCGTGTCCAAGCTGTCTGTAAAGGGAGAGAAGAGACGGGAGTGAATGTCAGGAGAGTGACCTGTGGAAAAGAACCATACTTACCAAGAGCTATCAGCAAACCGACCGGTGAGGACGATCCTAGTCCAGGTTAAACGAATCTTCGTGTCCCAGTCGAAGCCTGTGGAAAGAAACACAAAGTGGAGTGAGAAGAGAGAAGAGGAGGGCGCCACGGATAGCGGAGTTGGCAGGAGCCTGTGTTCCCCGTCCTCTCCCCCCTATATCTTGGTCACCAGCCCCTGGAACCCCCGTTGCCCTCTTCCCCTTTCTGCCACTTTTCCGTGCTGTGGTCTGCCTGGAAGGCAGAGAGGCAGCTAGTTTTAATTGCCCCTTTCCCCATTCCCCCAGTTATTTTAAATATTTAAATAAAGTTTGTTTTAATACTTACCTGCTCTCGTGTTGTTTGGTCATTGGGTTGGCTTTGGGGACCTCCTCGAGGTGAAAGTTGAGAAGGGGCGTGGCTTTAGGTTTGGTAGCCAGCCCCTAGCCGTGACAGATTTTGGCGTAGTCGGCAGGATCCCACCTCGAGTTGAGTAACCAGGGTCGCCCAATGACCGACAACGCGGGGCCCGCAGCCCCACCCCGTGCCACGTCCATCATCATGGGTAGCCCATGGATGCAGAAGTATGGAGGAGCGGAGTCAGAGGTCCGACTGACAGAGTGGAAGGCCCAACTAGAATATTTGGCCGACCTGCAGGGCCTCAGCGCCGCCCAGCGGCTCCAGTTTGTGTTAAACTCCCTAGAGGGAGAAGCCCGGCGAGAAGTGCAAGCCGCCCCTGAAGCAGTTAGAGCCACCGCCCAGACCGTATTCCAGTTTCTCACCGAACAATATGGTGACCACACCCCTGTAGCTGTCCTTCGGTCCCAATTTTTTAACGTTAAGCAAGGCCCCCGACAAACCATTAGAGCATTTGCCCTGAGGCTGCGGGAGCAGTTCACCCGATTACAGGCCCGACGCGACCATGGGCTGGGAGACGGGGAGAACCTGTTACGTGACCAGTTCCTCCTGGGGATGAAGGAGGGCCCCGTGAGACAGAGCCTGCGGGTCCAGTTTCGGAGGGACCCCGGGCTCACCTTCGAAGACCTTAGGAAAGAGGCATTGGCCTTGGAAGGTGACGAGGTCGAAGGCAGCGAGGCTCCAGTATGCGCAGCGGTAAGCGAATTGGCACCCACACCACCTGAGCGGGCGGATTGGAAGCAGGCCTTGAAGGCAGAATTGCTGAAAGACGTCCAGGAACAGATATCGGAGCTGTCTAAAGCTCTCCTGGGAGAGTTGCGCCAAGGAAGGGCGCGGGAGGAACCGAGGCCGGCCCCCCGAGAACGAACATACTCGGAGCGAGGCCGAGAGCCGCCCGGACGTCCAGACCGCTTTAACCGGCCCCGTTTTGAATGGGATGACCAAGGGCGGCCTATTTGCAATCGCTGTGGTAAACCAGGACATATCAGTCGCCAGTGTGGGCCTCGTAGGGCATCGGAAGGGGGTTTTTAGATCGGCCGGCCACAGTGGGTCGTGTGGCCGGGAACCCTCGGGAAGACCCCAGAAGAAATAATCCCAGGCACCAGATGATTGGGCATAGCCCAATAGCGGAGGTAAAAGTGTGTGGCAAGACAGTACAATGCCTGGTAGATACGGGCTCTCAGGTAACGTTGTTTGCAGAAAGCCTTTCACAAGAAATATTTGGGAAGGAAGGAGCACAAGGGGCAGAGGCCCCCTGGCTGACGTTGCGGGGCGCAAATGGCCTGGAGATCCCTTACGTCGGTTACCGACTAACGGACTTGGAAGTCCATGGGGTGTTAGTCCCCCAAAAAGGTGTGATCATTGTCAAAGACAGGTGTTTGGGTGCCCATCGAGCCCTACTGGGCATGAATGTCCTCTCTGAATGTTGGGAAGAGTTGTTTCAGGCTAGGCCTGGCCCCAGGATTCCACCTGCCGAGAGGCCCAAATGGGAGCGTGTAGCTGCCGACTGTCGTCGAGTCCAGATGGCCCAGGTCCGTAGAGACCGAGAAGAGGTAGGAAGAGTGATGTGTCGTTTTGCTTTGTCTATTCCCCCTAGAAGTGAGGCCATTGTGTGGGCGAGAGTGCCCCCTCGAGAAGTCGACCCTGAGGAGTGGGTATTGGTCGAGCCTCATGCAGACTGCCCTCAAGTGGAGGTAGCACGGGGCCTAGTGGCGGTCCGCCAGGGGAGAGTCCCCGTGAAAGTACGAAACGAACACCCCTATGCAGTCCACTTACATCGACACCAACGGCTGGCCCGACTAACGGCGGTCGCGCCCCATCAGGTGAGAGAGGAGAGAGACGTCAGTTTCCGTCAGGTGTGCCCCTCCGTGATTGAGGTGGCCCTGACACAGATGGATGCCCCCATGAACAACAGCAAGAGTGGGGTGCCGGAACATCTTGAGGGTGAGTCGCTACGAGGGAAAAATTTGGAACCAGTACAGACGCAGAAGCTCCAGGCGCTTCTTCGAAAATGGCAGCATGTGTTTGCAAGTCATGAGGAAGACTATGGGTGCACCAGAGTGGTGGAACATCATATCCCGACTGGGGACGCCGGGCCGAGCAGAGAGAGATATCGGCCGATTCCACCTACCCTATACACAGAGGTACGCACACTCTTGCAGGGCCTGCTGGAGCGAGGCATTGTTCGGGAGAGCAGTAGCCCGTGGGCGGCCCCCATCGTGCTTGTACAGAAGAAGTCAGGGGCCTGGAGGTTCTGTGTGGATTATCGTAAGCTCAACCTGGTAACCAAGAAAGACGCTTTTCCCCTACCGCGGATCGAAGACTCCCTTACCAGCCTCACGCAGTCCGCATGGTATTCCACTCTGGATCTGGCCAGCGGGTATTGGCAGGTGCAGGTGGCCAAGGCAGATCGAGAGAAGACCGCCTTCACGACCCCGTTTGGATTATTTGAGTGGGAACGGATGCCCTTCGGGCTTTGTAACGCTCCGGCCACGTTCCAGCGACTGATGCAGCGCTGTCTTGGAGGTCAGTTGATGAAGTCAGTTTTAGTATACTTGGATGATGTGATTGTGTATTCCCCAGATTTCGATTCCCACCTTCAGCACCTCGAAGAGGTCTTCCAGGCCATGGAAAGGTACGGGCTAAAGCTGCAACCTGATAAATGCCATCTGCTGAGGCGAGAAGTTCATTTCCTGGGTCACGTGGTCAGTGCCGCAGGGGTGTCCGTGGACCCCGGAAAAGTCTCTGTTGTGAAAGACTGGATTGCACCCAAAACCGTGAGGCAGGTACGATCATTTCTGGGATTTGTGGGGTATTACAGACGATTCATCAAAGACTTTTCAAAGATTGCTAAACCTCTTAACCAGCTGTTGGTTGGTACAGGGCGAAACCGGGGACGTGGGTCACCCTCAATCAACTGGAACGACCCTTGTGAGGCTGCGTTCCAGAGACTAAAGCAGGAACTGTTACAGGCACCCATTTTGGCATACGCAGACTTTACTAAACCCTTTGTTCTGTACACAGACGCAAGCAACCTGGGGCTGGGGGCCGTATTGGCCCAACGACACGAAGGAAGGGAGCGGGTGATCGCCTATGCGAGCCGAAGCCTCCACCCAGCGGAGAGAAACGATGCAAATTACAGCTCGTTTAAACTGGAGTTGCTGGCCTTGAAGTGGGCCCTAAGTGAAAAGTTTAAAGACTACCTTTGGGGTGCCAAGGTGACGGTAATTACGGATAATAACCCTCTGGTGCATTTGCAGACGGCGAAGTTGGGGGCCGTAGAGCAGCGGTGGGTAGCCCAGCTGGCCAACTTCGACTACCACTTGCAGTACCGACCGGGGCGCGAGCACACAAACGCTGATGTCCTTTCGAGACTGCCGGAGATGGACGACCCCGGGTGCCGGGGAAGAGAAGAGGAGAGCAGCCCGAGGGAGGATTATATGATAGGGGCCGTGGATGCCCCAGGAGGACAGCAAGAGGCCGTCCCCGGGAACTGGGGGTGGGACCCCTGTCGATGGATGGAGAGGCAAGCCCGGGATCAGGATGTGTGTCAGGTGAAGACGTGGGTGGAGCAGAGGCGACGACCGACGTCGCCAGAAAGACTAGCCCAGACGGAGACGGGGAGAAAACTGCTGGGGCAGTGGGACAAGCTAGAACTGCAGGAAGGAGTGCTGTGCAGAAAGGTCAGTGACCCGAAATTGGGCGAGGAGGTGCGCCAGATTGTGGTGCCCGCCGATCAGACGACAGCATTAGTCTCGGCCTACCATGATCAGCTGGGGCATCAGGGACAAGAGAGGACCATATCGCTGCTGCGCAGATTTTTCTATTGGCCAGGGCTGGAAGCCACGGTTCGTAGCTTGATCCAGGCGTGTCCCAGGTGTATGCTGTTCAAATCTCGGCGAGAGGCTCGAGCGCCGATGGTGCCCATCCAGGCTAAAGCCCCCCTCCACATTATGGCCATGGACTTCCTGACTCTGGGCCGGCCGCAAGACCGCTACCAAAACATCTTGGTAATTACCGACCTATTCACCAAATACGCATGGGCAGTCCCCACCCTCGACCAGACAGCTAACACCACCGCGATGGCCCTCTGGAGGAACGTCTTTCAGACGTTTGGATGCCCGGAGTTCTTGCACTCGGATCAAGGGGCCAACTTCGAGTCAAAGGTAATCCGAGAGTTATGCCAGTTGTATGGGTGTACCAAGACCCATACGACGTCGTACCATCCCCAGGGAAACGGCAGCTGCGAGAGGTTCAATCAGACCCTGTTGGGGTTACTGGGGACCCTGGATCAACGGCAGCAGAGCGACTGGGTGAGTGCCTTACCGAACCTACTACAGGCATATAATAATAGTGTACATAGTACGACGGGGTATGCCCCTACTTACCTGATGTTCGGCAGACATGTGCGGATGCCCACGGACCTGGTCTTAGGAGTGGCAGCCGGCCAGGAGGAAGTGAGCGTGACCGAGTGGGTGGGACGCCATCACCAGCGGCTACACTTTGCCTATGAACAGGTATCGAAGAGAATACAGACAACAGGGGAGAAGAACAAACGGTTGTATGACCGGACGGCCCGGGACGCCCCCCTGCTACCAGGAGAGAGGGTCTTGGCGAGGGACAACAGGCGCCAAGGCAAGGGAAAGTTAAGCGACCGCTGGGAGACCATCCCGTATGTGGTTTGTAGGCAGCAGAGACCGGGACAGCCGGTGTACACCATCCCGCCGGAATGAAAGGCCGGCCCTGAGCGGGTGGTACACCGGAACATGATTCGCCCCTGCCCCAACTATCCCGAAGCAGCAGAGGAAAGGGTTGTGGAGCCGGTGCCGGCGGCCCCCTGGATGGGAGGATGGGCTGTGGTACCAGGCCGACCCGTGTTGGCGTTGCCCCCGGCTGCCCCGAGAGGGCGAGAGTTGGCACTTGAGCCAGCTGAACCCCCGGCCGCCCAGAGGCAGCGAGAGTTAGCACCCGAGCCAGCCGAACCCCCGGGACAACCAGAACCGGCACACGAACCAGCTGAACCTGATTCACCCGTGAGATGCTCCCAACGGGAGAACCGAGGCCGCCCCCCTGCCCGCTACGGTGAGTGGACAGCCCCGAGGCATTCTAGGGACTAGAATGCATTGGCGGGGGAGGATGTCACAAGGTGACGATCTTTTGGGCGGAACCGAAAGTCGGGAAACTTTGGTTCCGCCCGGATGTTTCCGCCCAGACCGGGAAGAGGAAACACCGGACATCCGGTAGCATCGCGAGGGCTGTAATCAGCGAAATAGAGCGCAGCTGTGGGCGTTTAAGAGAAACGCCGGTTGATTGGAGGATTACAGCACACAGAGGAGTATTTTAGAGCAGTGTAAATCACAGTTTGGTGGTGTAGTGTGTGAGTTGAGGTACGGAGCTGTGCTCGTCCGGTACACGTTGGCAGTTGGTTGCACTTTCTCTCTTTCTCTCTCGTAGTTCTCAGTGGATGCTACCGTAAGAGGAAACCCTGTGGGTAGAAGAAAACAACGATAATTGTGACACGCTTGGAGTAACCAAGGAGGAAGGAAACGAAGCAGTTTGTAAACTATTTACCAAGAGGACCGCTGTGAGTATTGGCTCTGGATTTAACTGAAATATAACTACTAACCGGTGTATTATCGAACGCCTCCAGGAAGGCGGCCCTACCCCTGATCTAGCGTGGTAGGTGAGCCGCAGGAATAAGTGGATTTAGCAGCCGTAGCAGCAGAACCAAAAGCTCCGGCCGTAGTACCATCGCCCCCATCTGACCTTAGCGAAGTGGAGGACGTCGGGCGTCTCGTGTGCACACTTGTAGTGTGGTGGGTGAGGCTATGTCATTTTGAAAAACCTTTCACGTTGAAGTGGTGCTGTGTATTTGCTGTGGGTTGCTGTGCAAGTGCTGTGTGTCTTGTCAGACGTACCCCGCATCATCCCTTCTACTGAGGAAGAAGGCAGAGAGGCTGACGGTTGTGAGTAACACTAATTATTGTATGCTGGGTGCGATTCAAGTATAAAGTGACGGCGTGGGCTTTGGAAGTCGCCCCGTCTGTGTGTCGACAGTTACAGAGTGTGGCGGTGAAGACTTGGAAGCTGGCAGCGCGTGTGTGAGTACAACCTCGAACCTGTATATTGCTATTTTACCTGTGTGTTCTATCTTGTGGCAGAGCGAGAGGCGAAGCAGTTCCGCCGCCCCGTGGCCTCTACAAAGGGGCGCCCCTGTCCGGTATTCGATCAGCCTACGGGCATTGAGGATAGGGCAGCGCTCGGCCCGGTGAGACGGTGTGACAGTTCGCCCCCTGCTGATCAGCGCATCCGCCGAGAGGGTTTTTGCCCCCGGCGACCCCTAGGAAAACCATCGTCGTTTGCCTTCTGTGCAGGCTCGCTGTCGTAAGCCCGCCCCCGTACATGTCGATCAGAACGCCGTAGAACGAACTGTGGACAGTCATACATGCCCCGAGCTGTAAACAGCAGAGAGGTGAGAAGTATCCAAGTTGCACTAACTGTGTTATTGTGTCCAAGCTGCCTGTAAAGGAAGAGAGAACGAGAGTGAACGTCAGGAGAACGAACTGTGAACAGTCATACATGCCCCGAGCTGTAAACAGCAGAGAGGTGAGAAGTATCCAAGTTGCCCTAACTGTGTTATTGTGTCCAAGCTGCCTGTAAAGGAAGAGAGAACAAGAGTGAACGTCAGTAGAACGAACTGTGAACAGTCATACATGCCCCGAGCTGTAAACAGCAGAGAGGTGAGAAGTATCCAAGTTGCACTAACTGTGTTATTGTGTCCAAGCTGCCTGTAAAGGAAGAGAGAACAAGAGTGAACGTCAGTAGAACGAACTGTGAACAGTCATACATGCCCCGAGCTGTAAACAGCAGAGAGGTGAGAAGTATCCAAGTTGCACTAACTGTGTTATTGTGTCCAAGCTGCCTGTAAAGGAAGAGAGAACGAGAGTGAACGTCAGTAGAACGAACTGTGAACAGTCATACATGCCCCGAGCTGTAAACAGCAGAGAGGTGAGAAGTATCCAAGTTGTACTAACTGTGTTGTCGTGTCCAAGCTGTCTGTAAAGGGAGAGAAGAGACGGGAGTGAATGTCAGGAGAGTGACCTGTGGAAAAGAACCATACTTACCAAGAGCTATCAGCAAACCGACCGGTGAGGACGATCCTAGTCCAGGTTAAACGAATCTTCGTGTCCCAGTCGAAGCCTGTGGAAAGAAACACAAAGTGGAGTGAGAAGAGAGAAGAGGAGGGCGCCACGGATAGCGGAGTTGGCAGGAGCCTGTGTTCCCCGTCCTCTCCCCCCTATATCTTGGTCACCAGCCCCTGGAACCCCCGTTGCCCTCTTCCCCTTTCTGCCACTTTTCCGTGCTGTGGTCTGCCTGGAAGGCAGAGAGGCAGCTAGTTTTAATTGCCCCTTTCCCCATTCCCCCAGTTATTTTAAATATTTAAATAAAGTTTGTTTTAATACTTACCTGCTCTCGTGTTGTTTGGTCATTGGGTTGGCTTTGGGGACCTCCTCGAGGTGGAAGTTGAGAAGGGGCGTGGCTTTAGGTTTGGTAGCCAGCCCCTAGCCGTGACATAAATATCACTGATAGCGCTACATTCAGATAAACTATTATGTACATAAACTAAATTCAGAACATCTCAGATAAACATCTGCAGTGATTAGTTTTATAAAAAGCTGTTTTCAGATGACTGTTTTCAGATGCCCATCGACTGATTGTCTAGCTTCTGTTTTTAACAATGTTTTGATGCGTTTTTGTAAGCGCGTATGATCTTTAAAAACACATCACATTAGTCCCTTTCACACATACAGTCTTTACTGGTAATTTAGTGGTAAATTGCAGGTAACAGGTCATGTGTGAAGAGAACCTTTCCGGTAAATCAGTGCTGCCAATTTACCAGAAAGAGAGGTTGTAAGATTACCAGTAATTTACTGGTAAGCGCTATGTGTGAACACAAAAATAAACATTACCGGCATTTAGAACGGACGACGTCAGACCAGGCTGACAGCTTCGGGCCAATCATAACGTTTAAAACAAATTACGCGTTTATCCCCGCACAGTTTAGGGATGTTTCCACACACATGCTGATTAAAAGTCAAGCACATCTGAAGTTTACGTCCACATTTCTTCACCAAAGTTGTTTAAAACAGCTTACCATCTAATTGCAAACGTCCTTAGTATGCCCTCTGTGAAGCCTAAGGACCGATTCACACCGGCTGCGTGGCGTGAGCGCCTCAGCTGCGTGGCGTGTCCGTTTTTATTTAGGCTCCCATGTTAGCAGATTTGACCGTGCACACCGCCTGCATGACATGCGTGCATGCTAGGAATAGGACTGACGCCTATTTTACACACCACACGCAAGCGTCTTGGAAGCGTTTCCAGGCAAAATATATGTCACCTATAGCAACAGCAGTGCGTCAACGCCGCATCAGGCCCGCTTCTGGTATGTACAGACACAGAAAACGCGACGCTGCCGCCACGCAACTGACACGCAACAGAAATGCCACACAGCCGGTGTGAATCGGCCATAATGTGCAAACAGTAGTGTTGTTTAAGACGCATTTTCGGTTTGACGTCGCCTACTGCAATGTTGTTTGGTCACGAGCAACTTCGCCATCGTCTGCGTTTACCACAGACGTGAAAACAACAAAATACGGACCATGGATATGAACGACGTGGATTGTTTACAAGTACAACACTGAGCTCGCCGCGTGCCACAGGTAACTTCCGCTTTCTCAACGAATTTACCTTACCAGTATTTTTATTCTGATGTGTACGATGTCAAAGATAATGAAGTCAGCCAGAAAAAACTGAACTTTCTTTACTTCAATGCAGATTATATAAACAGGCAATATTTGTTTTCGATTATAATTAGCTTATTTAAAAGTAGACATTTCAGGCTTTCTTTGGATATGTGTATCATGTTTGTGTGACAAGTATTCGTGGATTTTTAAATTATTTTTGTAACGTGCTTTGAGATACAGCTGGCGGAGACAGAAATGTCTGAATGTGCACACTGTTTATTTTCTTTAATTAACAAAAACACAAAGATCTGTTGTTATTGTGAATGTACACAAATTAAAGAAGACTCTTCACAGTTTCAAATGATGTCAAACACCTAAGTGTATGATTATTAATGATGGAGTATTTTAAGTTGATTCTGTCATGATAAGGAGAAAACACGTCAAAACGCGGCGCCGTGTTTTTGGACCCAGGTGTGAAGCACACACCTTCAGAGTAAATGATTTTTAAGTTACCTTCAAGTGATGTTGCCCTGGACTAAAGTGTCTGCCTGCATAAACATACAATTAAAATGCTTTGTTTGTAACTGTGTTGCATGTACTGCTTCTTGGTCAGCATATTCACAGGCTTTTTAAGGAATTCACATCACTGTGCCACCATGTTTGTAACATCAGAAGGTGGGACTAGAGCGGCCATAATGACCTTGCACATTCATAACAATAGCAGCAGTGTCACATCTTGCTAATATTAAATATCTATGCCGTATCTCATTTGAATGACTCTGAATTGTGAAAGCATTTAGCTGTACGCCTCAGAGGTGTGAGATGAAATCTGGCGTGTTTTATTGGCCATTGGAGACTGTTAACAAAACAATGCTTGGAAAACAACAAGAAAATCTGTTAATTGGCTATTCTCTTTCATCATGTTTGTCCCTCTAGAACTTTCCCTCTGTATTTCTCTCGTTCTCAGCAGTCAATGAATGTCAATGTGGGCTGTATTCCATCAGTCTGAACTGTTCACTTTTATGGTTTATCCATCACTTGGTGTCTGTGGCTTTGCTTCAAACTCACAATAAGATGTATTACAGCTACACTTGAAAATGCTCTTGTAAAAGGCCGGGCCATAGCCGTCATGATGTTTACTGCTGTCTGTAGATAAAGATTACTTTATCGACAGCTAACGTAATGTGTGCTGGATAGTCTCAGGCAGGTCAAAAAGAAACGAGTCCAGCACAGGCAGTTTACATGAATGCACCAATACTGAACACAGAAATAATTAATCAGCCATGTACTATTGGCCTTATCCCAAATGTAACCCACATTTTTCTCTGAGGATGTATACCTGAAGTATATTTATATATATTTAAAATTATTTTTTTTCACTCAATATTTCACTTTTTAACATTTTTAAACACTGTAAGTAAAGCAAATTCTACCAAAAAATCTCGGGGGACAGATTAACAGTTAATTTGAATTTATTTAACAATGATAAACAGGGTGGAATGATGTAGTTCTTTGGCGTAGACCCCGTCCGTAGTTTGAATCCGGGGATCGCGGATTCATGCAGTTCCTGCCTGAAGATGACGGCAGGGGTGGAGCCTATCCCCCCGATGCATGGACTGAGCCAACCTGATGGTGGTGTTAGGGTGGGTGGGTTGTGAATCCAGACGTCAGTATCTGCGAACGCAGAGACAGATGAGCCACGGATTTAAATACTCCCAGTATCAGAGGTGACTGGCAAGGTCTTGTGAAATGAATGACGTGGCCTCAGAGTTTTCCTGGTAGAACTTGCGCTTAAGCTTACATTTCTTTGTCTGGTGAACCTTCTTTATGGATTTAAACCGTTCTGACAAACCGTCTGGTCAAAAACAGCTGGTGGTTTACATTCCGCTGACATCCTCATCTTAGTAAAAACTACGCAGATCCCACTGGACTCAAGACATGATATCATAGATGTCCTCTGTTAATAACTGTAAATCATTTGGAAAAAATAATTCTGTCCAATAGTACTTTAGATTGTCAATGTTTTTACAACACAAATGCAGAGGACAACGAACAGCCACAATGATGTTTTATATTATCCAAGGGTGGATCTTTGGACTGTGCTGACCATAACCATCCTCTGAGCTAATCACAGATTATAGGAAATAAGAAAGGGAAAGAGAGAGTCGTACCCTTGAGGTTAGTAAAGGAGGGTTTGGCTGGTGGTTCTGTGGTGTGAGGAAAACATGTGAAAGTATGTCTAATACTGGATCCCTCACAGTTTGTTTCCTCGGTGCTGTGAACCTCATCCTGTGGCTTTAGGTCCCTGCAACCTCAAAATGGGAGTCCACACCACAAGTCTAACTTTAAAAAGATGGCAACATACATATACGGTATGGAGAGAGGGTCACATGCATTTAGAAAGACACTGTTCATCAGTTTAACACTTATTGTACTTGCATGAACTTCATAGATATTTGAGATGCCACATAGTGGACTGTTATTTGGTTCGCTGTTAAAGTAAAGAAGATCCACTATTTATAACAAGTTCACATTCTCACCAAAGATAATATCACCACATAACAATTTGTTATGATCGGATAAAATAAACTTTTTCTAATAACCAGTTTATTACCTTTGTGATGAAGTATGTGTTTACCACAGTTTGGAAGGTTGTAAGTTTTACCAACCCTCTGAAGAAGAGCATATTTAAAATACACAAGAGGCTTAACAAGGCACGTTTTAACTCTGCAATGAAATTAAAGTGCTCTTTATGGGTTTAGGTCAGAACTAATTGTGTCTGACAAACACCAAATGATACAATTCAACAAAATGCCAAGCTGAGAGCCATTTTGATTTTAGGGCGGGAAAGACATGCAGCCAAAAACGTATTACAGTTGCTGAGCAAAAGCGATCTAGTCTGTCTCTTGCCTTTCCTGTAGTTATTACTGTATGTGGGAAAAAGACGTTTATACTGTTTAAACTTTGGCCAGCAAGTTTGTTAATACATCTGTGCACTTTTTGTCTCATCATACTGGGTGTATGTTCACAAACTCCACACAAAATCAATCCACACATAGGCACGTTCTTTTCTCACATGTACACATTTACATGTGACATAGCATTTGAACTTTTGGGTGGTCACATGTCAGATGATAATTTGTGTGTTGGCCATTTTATATGACATCACAGAGCATTGGTTTATTCTCTGGGGAAATACATGCTTTATCTCTTCTTATCAGGGAGGCCTGTTGTTTTACCTCACGTAATAAATCCCATATGAGACCGAGCTCCCTCATCTGAACTGTGGTCTGGCATTCTGTGTCTAAAGCCAGGAAACATCTCAGTCAGAGACGCGTGTAAACACCCTCTTGAGTTTTAAAGTCACAGAAATAACAGCATTTGCAAATACTTGATCTTTAACCATTCAAAAAAAACTTTAACCATTCAAAAGTTTTAATGCAATAACGCTTTAAGAATCTCCAATATATCAAACCTTCATGGCTTCAAAAGATATACGACATAGCAGTCTGTCACAAATCATTCGATAAAAATATTAGGTCAAATGTTGTCACTGATCACGAAAAGCTTGGAGTCGGTTTATTAGCACGATCTGGATGTTATTAAGAGTGACACTGTAGTTTTGAATTGACACAGCATATTTGCTCCGCCGTGGTATAAAATTGAGCAGCTAAAGCGCTAACACAAACACCATGATAAATTATTTTTATTTGCCATTAAGCTTTAGCGTTTGCTGACACCAGAAATGTTTAACAGATCTGCCACGGCACTGTTTTCATTATGATGCTAACAGAGCAAAAAGACTAATGAAAGGCAAACACGCAGTGACCTTTGGTAAAGTCGCACTACACAAGTAACAAATTAGAGAGAGAGAGACTAGAAAGAGTTGCAGCAAGAAAAAGGTTTAAACTACTTTTATTAACACAAAAAGAAAGAAGAAGAGGGGGACTGTATTCTAAAAATCATATACTGTATTTGGACAAGATATCCAGTATATATACAGTTTTGGTTTCACACGGTGAACAAAGTATTTTAAATCCAGCACAGGGTTTGGTAAAGCATTATCCAGAACTAACAAAACAGTAACATGTGATGGCACGGCAAGAATAAATGGTCCGTACTGTATTGAAACACATGAAGAGTTCATTAAAGGTCTTGCACTCTGTCACCTCTCCCACACTTCAGACAGTACAAGTACAAGTTTGACGCTTTGCAGAACAGCTCTGTGTAGTTGGCAAAAGTCTAAAGAAGAAAATTACAAATCTGTCATGAAAGTGCAAGAAACGTCTAGAGAGGCTAATAGCTTAATTAGCCCATACGAAATAATAAAAGGCAGAAAAAAATTGAGCCGCCAAATTATGACAAAACGGCAATAACTTTTTACCCCTGCAGATTCTTAGAAATATGCAACTCATTAACTGGGGTAATACGTTAATTTCCTATTCTGCAGACAAGGTTTATTAGTTTAAAGCAAATATAAGTTCTTATTAAAGATAGGTGTGGCCAACAGACAGCACATAAATGTATATTTTGTTTCCTTTCATGCACTCAGATATGTACGCATGTGTCTTTGTGGTGTTATTCTATTACTGTAAAAGCACACTCAACTTTAATTAAAGAAATCCAGTTATGCTTTTACAACAAAGCAACATGTTAAATATAGTTTAACCTCCATATGCCCCGTGGCCATATTTTTCATAAATATTATTTGGATTAAAGGATAAAAGTGTGGTTTATATGAAGGTCTTTGGAGTCTGGGAATGGTTAATGTTGGTCTAGTGTTTTGAGAATGAGGTTTTCCCTGGGTATTAAGAGTGCTGCATGATCATTAAACAAGCTCTATAAAACACATCACACATGGCAGAGACATCACAAGGCTGGACAAATGACCTTTCTGTGACTGCAGTACATAGACATGTAGACATGACAGCTAACAATCTCTAAATAAACTAACAAAGCTTTACTAACATTTTACAAAAACTATTTCAAAAATGTGTTCTTTATTGGTTACGGATTGTATATAAAGTTGCAATAATGATAGTATAGTGAGAGTTGTAACCAAAACGTTCGTGGACCCCATTTACTTCCATAGTAGGACAAAAGAATTTTATGGAAGTAAATGGGGTCCACAAATGAGAGTGAGTAAATGATGACAGAATTTTCATTTTTGGGTGAATTATCCCTTTAAACTTGATCCAAAGGGTACTTGATGTGGTGATGGGTCTGCCATCAGTCATGAGCACTCTAACAAAAAACTAAAGGCCATGGCCTTTGGCATCTGTCATTTTAAATCTGGTAGAAAGGTTTACACACTGTTCAGCTTTTATACATTAGCTGGCGTCCATTACATTCACCCCCCAATCCTCACATCCATCCTGATCAAGGGCCAGCACCATTGTAAAGGCACGCTCATATATACACTCACCTTAAGGATAATTAGGAACACCTGTTCAATTTCTCATTAATGCAATTATCTAATCAACCAATCACATGGCAGTTTCTTCAATGCATTTAGGAGTGTGGTCTTGGTTAAGACAATCTCCTGAACTCCAAACTGAATGTCAGAATGGGAAAGAAAGATGATTTAAGCAATTTTAAACGTGGCATGGTTGTTGGTGCCAGACAGGCCGGTCTGAGTATTTCACAATCTGCTCAGTTACTGGGATTTTCAACACAACCATTTTTAGGGTTTCCAAAGAATGGTGTGAAAAGAGAAAAACATCCAGTATGCGGCAGTCCTGCTAGAGGTCAGAGGAGAATGGGCCGACTGATTCAAGCTGATTAAAGAGCAATTTTGACTGAAATAACCACTCGTTACAACCGATGTATGCAGCAAAGCATTTGTGAAGCCACAACACGCACAACCGTGAGACAGATGGGCTACAACAGCAGAAGACCCCACCGGGTCCCACTCATCTCCACTACAAATAGGAAAAAGAGGCTTCAATTTGCACAATCTCACCAAAATTGGACAGTTGAAGAATGGAAAACTGTTGCCTGGTCTGATGAGTCTCGATTTCTGTTGAGACATTCAGATGGTAGAGTCAGAATTTGGCGTAAACAGAATGAGAACATGGATCCATCATGCTTTGTTACCACTGTGCAGGCTGTGGGTGGTGGTGTAATGGTGTGGGGGATGTTTTCTTGGCACACTTTAGGCCCCTTAGTGCCAATTGGGCATCGTTTAAATGCCACGGCCTACCTAAGCATTGTTTTTGACCATGTCTATCCCTTTATGATCACCATGTACCCATCCTCTGATGGCTACTTCCAGTAGGATAATGCACAATGTCACAAAGCTCAAATCATAAATTGGTTTCTTGAACATGACAATGACTTCACTGTTCTAAAATACCCCCCACAGTCATAAGATCTCAACCCAATAGAGCATCTTTGGGATGTGGTGGAATGGGAGCTTCGTGCCCTGGATGTGCATCCCACAAATCTCCATCAACTGCAAGATGCTACCCTGTCAATATGGGCCAACATTTCTAAAGAATGCTTTCAGCACCTTGTTAAATCAATGCCATGTAGAATTAAGGCAGTTCTGAAGGAGAAAGGGGGTTAAACACATTATTAGTATGGTGTTCCTAATAGTCCTTTAGGTGAATGTATATCAACAATCACCCTCGGACAAGCATTTTGGGATTTTCTATTTTGAGTCATCTGGGATGCAGTGACACACAGCCCTCTCACTATATCATATTGCTTAGTGGATCTTTAGATCTACAAGCGGGCCAGAGTGCAACTAACCAAACCGTAGCACTCACAACTAGGCAAACAAACCAGGTTTTGGGGGTCAAATGCGATCGGGTGTGGTTTGGTTTTGATAGTGTAAGTACGCCCTAACAGCTTTAAGCAGGCTTGATCCAATAGTCAGTCCAACATGGAAATCAGGAAGCCAAAGGCCACAGCCAAACAAGGTTTCAACACTGGATATTCTTCACACAATAGGCCTCAGTTTGGTTACAAGCCAAATGAGAACCAGTGAAATTGGGTTCAGAACAATGTCAATACATGAAAATGTAACTTTTGGTGAACTATTCCTTTAAAGTTAATGCCATGAGCTGTTTTTGCATTTGCTATAATTTTCCAGATTATGGTCTGTTATCTTGTATGTCAGCTTACTCTTTGTCGTTCAGCCCTTTCTAACACTTTGGCTTTAAGAGGCCTCTTTCCTACACGCTGCCAAAGAGTTGTCACACCTAAATAAGTGAGATCAAAGCTCCCTACTGCCCTAAACACAACCAGAGATCTCCACCTGCCAGACAACATCCAAAACATTGCTCTGACTCTCACACACTCAATAATCCAAAGACTTATCCTATTAGTCTTGTATTTATTATTCACATTGTAGATTGTCATAAGTGTATTTGTTGTTGTTGATGTTGTTTTGAGCTTGTTAAACCACAGTAATGCATTTGTTTGTTTGTTGTCATGTTAAGTCATGAAAAGCCACAGGCAAGAAAACAAGGTGCCAAAAAATTTAGAAAAACTGTGAAGGACTGAAAAAGGGTTCTGCCATCTACACGGCCAAGCCATAACCACCAAGGCATAATTGTGATGAGGTTTCCACTTGTTAAACAACAGCTTTGGCTGGTGACAGAAACAGCTTTTCATAAGACAAACATGCTTGCAGCCCGCAGCCCTCTGCTCTTTACACTGAGCATGCCCAGAGAGTTGATCCGGGACTGTCATTAACAAATTCCACAGGGCCAAGCAGGATGATTAAATGCTAACTGCAACAAGGATCCAAATTCTGTGCCCTAAAAACAATTACCAAAAATGAGGGCTATAAATTTCTTTGTGCAAAAGCAGGCCAACAAATAAGCAAATAGGGCGAAAAAACTCCTGTGAGGGAAAGAAAAAGGGAAAGCAATTTAACACTATGGGTTTATTGAGTTTTCAGGATGTAGAGGTTCAGTGACATCTCTTGGATCCCTGCTCCAGTATCCCCCTTGGAAACATAATTGACTTAAGTATGCACACCCAATTGGACTAAACCTTTTTTAGTCCACATTGATTTGGGAAAATGTCATGGCAGATTGTGTTAATGCCTTGCACCCATTCTTTCCTCAAAAGGATATTTGACTCTATCCTCCACTCATCATGCGAATCAAATGGTTGCCTTCAGGGCCGACCCATTCTACAGGCAATACAGGTGGTTGCCTGGGGCCCCACCTTGTCAGGGGGGCTCACAAGAGACCGCAACACATCTTTAGTACTTGTATACTTACAGTATACTTATGGACGTGCTGAGTCAGAAGCAACTACTGCACGCATAGAGATCTCATTATTTAACATTAAAAAATTTGAAACGTGAGAACTGCTCAATGGTTCATGGCAGGTGAACAGAACAGTTTGTGGAACATCTAAAGTGGAGAAAAAAAATAAAAGGTTAATATACTCCAGTACTGACCATATTCTTCAAAGATAACCATATTTGAAATTTATTAAAGTTAGGCTAGTTTACTTTATTTAAGAATACAGTAGCCTATCCCTAACCATAGGTTTAGACAACAGTCCAACATTGGATTTTGACGTCATACGGACATTGGGTTTTGATGTTAGTTTGATGATGGGTTTTGACCTCATTCCGACATTGGGTTTTGACGTCAGGCTGATATTAGCTTTTGACCTCAGGCTGACGTTGGGTTTTGACATTAGTTTGAAGTTGGGTTTTGACGTCAGTTTGACGTTGGGTTTTAACGTGTCAGCATGACATTGGGTTGGGTTTTGATTTCAGCATGATGTTGGGTTGGGTTTTGACGTCAGCATGACATTGGGTTTTGACGTTGGGTTTTTACCTCAGTTTGACGTTGGGTTTTGATGTTAGTTTGACGTTGGGTTTTGACGTCAGTTTGACGTTGGGTTTTGACGTTGGGTTTTGACATTGGGTTTTGACATTGGGTGTTGGGTTTTGATGTGGGGTTTTTAACTCAGGCCGAAGTTTGGTTTTGATGTCAGTTTGAATTTGAGTATTGACGTCAGTTTGACATTGGGTTTTGACATAAGGCCAACATTGGGTTTTGACGTTTGGTTTTGACATTGGGTTTTGACCTCAGGCCAACGTTGGGTTTGACGTTAGTTTGAAGGTGCGTTTTGATGTCACTTTGACGTTGAGTTGTTACTTAAGGCTGACGTTGGGTTTTGGCGTCAGGCTGACACTGGGTTTTGATGTTGGGTTTTGACATCAGTCTGACATTAGGTTTTGACGTCAGGCCGACGTTGGGGTTTTGACGTCAGGATGACGTTGGGGTTTTGACGTCAGTTTGATGTAAGTCCAAAGACGTTGGGTTTTAACATTTGGTTTGATGTTGGGTTTTTACCTCAGGCCGACGTTGGGTTTTGATGTCAGTTTGTAGTTGAGTTTTGACGTCAGTTTTACGTTGGGTTTTGACATTGGGTTTTGAAATTGGGTTTTGACATTGAGTTTTGACCTCAGGCCACATCGGGTTTTAACGTCAGGCCGATGTTGGGGTTTTGACGTCAGCATGACATTGGGTTGGGTTTTGACGTAAGGCCGACGTTAGGTTTTAACGTTGGGTGCTGACATTGGGTTTTGATGTTGGGTTTTTACATCAGGCCGACGTTGGGTTTTGATGTCAGTTTGAAGTTGAGTATTGACTTTAGTTTGACGTTGGGTTTTGACGTAAGGCCAACTTTGGGTTTTGACGTTGGGTTTTGACATTGGGTTTTGACATTGGGTTTTGACCTCAGGCCAACGTTGGGTTCTGACGTTAGTTTGACGTTGGATTTTGAAGTCACACCGACGTTGGGTTTTGGTGTCAGGCCGACACTGGGTTTTGATGTTGGGTTTTGACATCAGACTGACATTAGGTTTTGACCTCAGGCTGACGTTGGGTTTTGACGTCAGGACGACGTTAGGTTTTGACATCAGGCCGGTTGGCATGACAACACTGGCCCTCGTGACCAGAAAACAGACCGGCCCACCAGGAATACTACCGGTCCTCCCTATGGCCAATCCAGCCTGACATTGGTTAAATGAAATGGAAGTAAACCAGATTATTAAGACGTAGATTATTCGATAAACAGTGATCGTGAGGATTGTGTGTCCGATAACATAAAACAAAGCTTCCTCAATCATTCACAATGGTTTTGAGATACAGTAAGTCAAAGTATTGTAAAATGAGGATCAACAGGTTTTCCTGAAAAAGTTTCCACATAGTTTTGTTCAGACCCATGTAAAAATAAATGTAATCACTGATAAAAAAGCTTCAAATGTACAAAAGATGTGAAGCATACTTGGGGAAAATAAGATCTGTATCGTGAAACAGACATTTTAATGGCTTGGTTTTTGGTAACAGCTTTGTGGCATTATGTTATTGATATTTTTCTGGCAATGAATAAAAGACCCAGAAAGAGAGAGGCAGAGATCAGGGGGTGGAGAGGGGGTAGAGAAGGAGACCCAGGTCACACTTGAAAAAACACAGATGTTTTTATCAAAAATGAGTCACAGTATGAAGTAAGAGCTTATCAGTCAAAACTCTGTGACTGCCAGATGCAAGCAGTTCAAGAAAAAACAGCTTTTATGTGCACAATAAAAAACAAAGGAAGCAAGTGTAAGCTAGTGTCAACCACTGGTCAGTTGAAGATTTACAGTCGTTACCGCAAATCTTATGCACTAGGAATTCTGATCATCCAAAGCCATACATAAAGTTTTATCATATAATATGTCATCTACAGTATAATGTCTCAATGCAGGCTTATCATGCATCTGTTGTATGAGCTTCTGAAAAAAAGAAATTTAGTTTACTTTAATGTAAAGGGTATGATCATTTTATGTATAAATATAGTGACAGTTCAGTTAATGAAGATCTATTCTTAATTCTTTAAAATGTGAAAGATCCTCAAAACATGCAAATATTACAGATTTTGTGGCACATAATGCTGAGTTAATTGTTTATTTAAGGCTTAAGGTTTCATTTCAGGCCTCGTGCAGGGCATACTACACAACCGCAGTGAGTTTTGGAAGTACTGGAAACATTTTCATCTATGGTTGTTTATGATAATTCATGTTCATGCTGTACTATGTATCTAAAAAACCCTGCAAAAGTATTTTCCTTTGGAAACATTTGTAAGAGAAACTGAGCGACATAAAGTCTATACTCTTAACCGCACAAAAGATAAATATTTATATATTCTTTAATATGGCAAGAATTACTTAATTGTGTAAAATAACATAGAAATAAAATGGGCAAAAATAGAGTGATTACAATGATCTTTGTTTTACTAACAGGATGCTATGCGGTCTCCTTTCTTGAGAAGCCAATCTATGAGTCCACATTGTAATAATAAAAAATATCTTGTTTTTTATTTCTTGCGGTTTTGTGCAATGTTTGTAGACAGAAAAACTAATACACCCTGGTGAAAGAAAAAGTTAAACATGATGTTAATTACTGTACTTTTACAGATATGATCCATTTCAGTTTAAAACTACTATTTGAAAAAAGGCGGGGAATCCATTATTCAGATGTGGATGGATACATTAAGAATATTTCACATATTATTTTATTTTACACAAATGCACAATTGCAGGGACTTAATTCCAATATAAAAAATAAGCAATATTTTTTAAATCAGAGCTGAAGTGTACAATTTAAGATGAATTATTACTTTAAAAACAAGTGAAATGATTTTTAAGCAAGTCTAAGATCAGTAAAGTCTATCTATTAGTAATACAGACTTTTAAATCATTTAGATATTTAAATATGACTAGTAATTTTCAGTTTAATTTATGAGTTGAATATAAGTTCAACATATAAATATTAAAATTGAGATTTTCTCCCTCTTTATGATCTAGGAAACTACACTGAAATCAGGTCGGTGGTTGTGGGACACTTGTTCCAAATCTAAATCTTATCCACATAAGTGTGATTTTGTGTGATCGTGTGTAAGGTGTTAGCACAGGGTAAAAGCAGAGGTCCAATGCCTCATGCGTTCATGTTTTTGCACGCAGTGCGTGTCTGAATGGTCGCCAGATGTATTTAGGACAAAACCGAGTTGAAACAGGGACGTGTGTGCGCACACACGAGCGTTGCTTAATGAGTCTTACAGTTACATCAAAGCCAAATTACACCCGTTAAAACCTGTCTCACACTTCAGTCTAATCCAAAGAGTGAGCGAGATCTGATACCGGCCCTTTATAACGGAACAAAAACCGCACAGACAAAAGCTAGCCATGTGCTAACCATTACCAATCCCTCACTCTGATGGGAGCAACATGTATAAAACAAGAGAGACATAATCTCAGCAACAGCAGCGAGGAAAAGATTTCAACATCAAAGACACGGCATGCATTACCAAAATGTACGGCTTCAATCTTCTTGTGTCTTTATTGCTTTTTTCAGATTTTTACATTTGTTAGATCATTCTGGAAATGAAGTGTACAGACTAGGCTGCAGCAAAACTGACAGCTGTTAGCCGTCTTGCTATGATGGCAGAGTGAGAAAGCGAGAGAAAAAGAGAGAGCGAGCTGCTTAAAATGGACGGTGACTGTTGCTTAGTGAGGATGTGCTGACAGCGTGCATGGACGAGGAGGGAATGTTCCAGCATGTCAAAATCAAGTTTGCAAAGATGTGAACTAGGCCATAAAACAGTGCTGGGGACGAACATGAAAAACAGAGAGAGAGAGAGAGAGAGAGAGAGAAAGAAAGAAAGAGTGAGAGAGACCGCAACTGCCTGCAGTCTGTGCTTGTGGCTGAGTGACACCATGTTTGCTTGTATGTCTGTGTTGTGTTCTAGTGTTACAACAAAGCCAAAACAAAAACAGACAACAGGCACACAAATGCCCGATGCTTGTAAGTATGGCATGAGGCCTTGTAAGAGCCAGAAAGAGATAATGAGCAGCAGTCTACAAGAACGACAGCTCTGTCATTGGTTTAACTCGCTTCATTCGAACACACGAGCCGCTGCCCCGGGATATGCAGTACCTTATACAATAATATTTCAAAGGAGAAATATCCAAAATATACTGTGACAGTAGATGCCTTGTAACTTGAAGGTTTCAGGGTTGAGTCCTGTACCATTGTGTTTTTGAGCAAAGCCATCTGACTGCTATGGGGTTCTCCTGTAAGCTTAAAGTGATTATTTATGCCATTTTGAGAGTATAGTTCTTAACCATTTCTGCCTTGAAAATAGCAACTTTTAATTTTCTGTCGGTCTTAGTACACGATGTAACTACAGAAGAGTCAAGTTTTAAAAAATAACTCTTTGGTTATTTTTTTTGCGCGATGCTAATGGTCTAATCAGATTCAATGGATTGTGCTAAGCTATGCTTAAAGTGCTAGCGCCAGACCCAGAGATCGGCTGAATGGATTCCAAAACGGTAAAATTCAAATGTTTAACTTTAGGGGATCTGGGAAAAAAAGTGGAATGTCCCTTAATGTAATGTAATAAGCATAATGTAAGCTATTTTAGACAAAATAGTCTAAATATAATGTTCGCTATTTATTAGCGAAACTCAATGCATCAACAAATTACTCAAAAAATGTGTTTTACACAACTGTCAACATTTTATGTGCAAATGATTTAAGTTCACAGAACTGAGCTTTCATGTGCTTCACTGAGCGATTGTTGGTTGAACTGTGTCTCACTTCCTTTCGATGGGGAAAGGGACTTGGCGTGTTGCTATGCGTTTGATATAACTTAACCTCTCTCTTTTCCCTCTTTCTCTCTGCCTGGAGTACAGCTGGTTTGGTCAACTTAAGGTTTCTGCCTTTAAAGTTGATCCCACAGGAGGCTGATCACACCTGTGAACAGAAAGAGCAAAGGATGAATAACGGAATAGAGGAAGTAACACCTGCCGTCCTTTGATTTCTTTCCCTTCATTTCTCTCAGTCACTCCATTTTCAAAACTGTGTTGTTTTCTTTATGGGGTGGGATGAGTTTCCTGCATGGATCAGTCCCTTTTTGAATCTGATCACTAACTAAATGCAAAATTTTTCATTCAGCTTGTAGATTCTTGACAGGGCAACTACAAGGCTCTTCAATAAATCATTAGCTAGCAACAAAAGAAACTTCATTTGACATCATCAATTAGGGTAATAAACAGATCAACCAGAATCGGGCAGCATGCACTGCCAACTTGCGTGCAGGTGATTTCTGAAACAAGAAGACTAAAGATCATCTCGATAATAAACATTGACTTATCTCTTTCTGCCTATTTTTCTCCCCCATTGAGATTAAATGGATCCATGTGATGTTGGACCCAGAGCTCACATCTGGAGCTGAATGCCATGACATTCTGTGTATATGGGTGTGTGTTCTATTGCTCAGACCCTTATTAGAGAGCACATTTAGCGTTTTTGTTCATGAATATAATTATCCACTTTTTTACTTATGCAACAGAGCAGTAGCCAAGCCAAATGACAAACAGACCACGACCATAAATTAAGATTTTTTTAAATGGTTTTCACTCTCATAATGTTTGCCACTTACTTTGTGCTGCAAACTGCTGCGCTATTTATTTTCTTTCCATCATGTTCTTCTTTCTCTCACTGCCTCATTCTCTCTCTCTCTCTCATTTAACAATAAGTTTCCAAGCAACAAAACAAATGTGCCATATGTGGAATGGCTTTGCTATTTGCATTGGGGTTTCACTGCTAAACACATTGAATGTAAGTGCACTAAATGACACTGTGGGTTTATGTTGATATAAAAAGTTTAGTATGTGTGTTTGTGTGAGCCCAGTGTTAGAACAATGGCATGTGATTTTGGGAGCAATTGCAGGTCCTTTCCATGAACAGGGTACAATTTGGTGTCCCATAAGTGTTTAAAAAACAATTAAAGTATTATCTGACATACTGTAAGAGACACTTTGTGAAAAGTACAAACATATGACATTTTTACCCCTCTAAAAACGGTTATTTTGGCCTGTACAAAATGGCATTCTTGATTTTTTAACAACTGAAATTAAGCAATAATTGACATAAATAATAAGTATTAACAAACAAGCGAACATTTGGTCGCAAGCTTGTCCTTACTGCCTGTCTATTCAATTCAGATTATATCTGCAATCCTGTTTCCCAGATTGGATAATTTTTTTTTTAAAGTTAATTATATTTATTTACTGTTTAAAGGGGACATATCATGAATATGTGACTTTTTCCAAAGTTTAAGTGCTATAATTGGGTCCCCAGTGCTTCTATCAACCTAGAAAATGTGAAAAAGATCAACCCAGTAACTTAGTTTTGGTAAATCATTCTCTGCAAGCATATGAAAAAATAGTTCACTGAAATTTGCCTCCCCCTGTGATGTCAGAAGGGGATAATACTGACCTTAATCTGCACTATCCAACCACTGCACTGCCATTTAGTGCAGAGATCAGCTCATTTGCATGTAAAAGGACACACCCAAAATGGTACATTTTTGCTCACATCTACAAAGTGGCAATTTTAACATGCTATAATAAAATATCTATATGTTATTTTGTGCTAGAACTTCACATATGTACAAGCCTTGTGAAATGTCCCCTTTAATGCTGAAAAAGTTATAAACAACTGGTGTGGATCTTTAATTGAAAGTGCCATAAATGAAAACTGACAGTAGAGCAAGACACCTCTCAAATTCAGATAATGAATTAAATGAAAATATGAAATTAAAACCACAAAATTTGCAATATACTATACAATGCACCAGAACAAAATTAGACAATATGTAATAATTTATTGAGCTTTCTCTGTAACTTGCCTCTTCAAGGAACTCATATTGTCCAGCATGTTGTATATGCATATGGTACATATTGGTGGAGGATGCTGGTTTGCAAAAGCGGATGTAGCAGCTTCTGTGACTTGATTTGTCACCAGTAACAGCCAGAAAGGCCGGTTTTTATTTAGGGTTGGTTCACAGTGATCCAAAAACCAAAAAACACATCTGCATTATAAAAATAGTAATAAATCATATACAGCCCAAATCCTTGTGGTCTAAAGAAATAAACCTATTTTAATTTTGCTGTCTCTGGGTTTATTGAACATACTTGGTTTAGTTTTTAACACACACAAATGTGTAAAGTAAGACTATATACAGTATGTTCATGCATAGGCAAGTGTTTTCATTTCCCTCCAGAATATAACAATACTTCCTGCTAGCCGCACATCTGCGGTGGATAGCAATAAGATGCTTTAAATGCATGCCAATGCTCACCACTGAGGGAGAAAAGACTAAATAAAGATCTTAAACCAAACTAAGGCCAGACAAAAGTCTAACTTACACACACAAACATAAGGAAAATCAGCTCCCCTCCCTCAGATACACCAGTGACAAACATACGGAAATGAATTACGGGGATTTGCAGTCTTTCCTTTAGATAATCTCTATTTCCCAATGGTCCTGTTAGATATCTATATGTGTCGTCTTCATTATGACCAAATCCTTTTTAGCTTTAGTGCTGGTGTCGGTAGAGAAGCAGCTGGATTGGGGATAAAACAGCTTGAACTAGCACGGTTTCCAGCTGCTGAGGTATCATTACTACATTAACCACACTGTGTATCTGTTAATTGCTTTCTGCATAATGTGCTTTTCAAAAGCCTCAACGTTTTATTCTTTCATTTCACAGTTTATGGAGATATCATAGACTATTTTAAATGAACAATTTCATTTAGCAATGTTCTCTCCCTCTAACATCTGTCTCTCTTTTTCTCTTGGATAGATGATTTTAAGAGTCTCTGGTGAAGTATAAATGAAACTGCAGCATTAGGCACCTGTTACTGTGTACTGTCTTTCATGAACAGATATTATATGGGCATGATACTTTGCATTAAGTAGACAGCATTCATCAAAAGTACTGTACAGTCAAACCTTCGATGCCAAGCTTAAAGGGAACATTGAGTCTTTATTCTATATTTTAATTACAATATATTTTGACATTTCTTTACATTTTATACATTTAGTTTAATGGTGTATATATGAACTGGTGTGTGTGTGTGTGTGTGTGTGTGTGTGTGTGTGTGTGTGTGTGTGTGTGTGTGTGTGTGTGTGTGTGTGTGTGTGTGTGTGTGTGCGTGCGTGCGTGCGTGCGTGCGTGCGTGCGTGCGTGCGTGCGTGCGTGTGTGCGTGTGTGTGTGTGTGTGTTGTTTCCCTTGCTCACAGGCTCCAGTAAGCTGTAATTGTTTGCTGTAAAACATAAATTAGGACCAGATGAACTGGGAGAGATTTCCAGCATCTTTGTTTCATGGATGATTTGAGGTTATTTACACAAAATAAATGAGATAATATCATAAACCAAGCCTAAGAAGAAACAAAGAGACTTGGAAAGAGGAAACAAACTCTATGCACAGATATATTCACATACTGTATACATGTATACATGAATGTATTCCTGGGTTTTATCTACAGTACAACACAATATTGATCGCCACTATTTTTATTTCTAAAGGTGCTCTCAATATTTATTTATTTAAAAGTTTTCCCCCTAATATAAATATGGTGTTTAATGAAGGTTGCAATGTTGATATCATAGCTGAATAGTCCTTTTTTCCTTTTGGTAACACCCTATATTGTAAACTGGAATAAATGAGACATGCCCGATTTTAAAACTGAAGCTGGAGTTTTGAGCTCAAATCTGTCAAACATTTATAGACAGCAAGCTAAACCTGCACCAGTGTCAGGAATTAGATGAACTGAAATCTTTTAAAAGTCTTTCTCATACACTTTTACCACTAGTTTGGGTTGGTTGGGGATAGTATATTTTTAAACCCAATGTTTGAATCACATTAGATTTGTCTATGACAGTTTTTGTTATTACACAAAGTGTGTAAACTAAACTTCTCTTGTTCCTTTGTTGTCCATTAGATGGCTGACTTGTACAGCAGACACTCCTTTTCTCTCTTTTTTGTTTTGCATGTGAATCCCGCATTTGGGTGCAGCCTTGCTACATTACAATCACAATCAAACGTGCATATTTTTTCTTCATACGCATACATTTTTGACATATCGTTTAATCAAAACGTCATGACTTACTCATCCCATGATATGACCTATTATGACTTTGTCATCTGGTCATTTCAAATAAGTCCAGATTCACTTAATACCATTTACAGATCGATGCATAAAGGGGCATAGAGTACATAGCAGATGGAGAAGAAATTTTGCAGGCTGCTCTTTCATATGCAAATGCTTCATTGATCTGATGTGAGGTTGCATTGCACTGTAAATCATGAGCGCAGACGGCATCATGCTCTGAATCAATGTTCAGCACTTTTAGCTGTCGTACAGCACACTGAATGGACCTCAACCCGTGTCATGGGGCAGCTCAGATGTTATGAATAAATAAATGCCCGTGCTCCACACCAGCAAAGAGGCTTCTCAGCTTTTAAGATGCAATATTGAAGCACTCACTTTCACCTAAAAAATGTGAACTATGCAAGTTACACTATTTTATCACTCTTCCTTTATTGTATCATTGTGGGAATTATTATCATGCTCCTTCTTTTTCGCACAATTGACATTCATTGTTTATT